>NC_133336.1:18367919-18664318 GCF_042186555.1 Aquarana catesbeiana
TCAAATTCTGGGGAATCCTTTGTGCATGATGGTGAGGCTATGGAAGGAGTGACTGTGGACAAGGAGCCAGTGGAATAGGCCACTTTGGCAGCTGCGTTGGAAGACAAACTACTCTGAGCCGAGGTGACAGAGGATGAGGAGGATGAGGGCGGCTCGTTATCCACTCCACCAAGGCTTCTGCATATTGTGGCTCAATAACACGGCCAGCAGCAGCAAAAAAGGACAAGCATGCCCCACGGCCACCTGCAGAGGATGCACCATGTCCAATGACCAGCGCTGTTGACTGTAGACACAGAGGCTGCTTGTCCTCTTTTAGTGGCCTGTGAGCGTCTGCCTCTCCTTGGTGGCCTTCCGGACATGATGGGGATATTTTCTTTTCACAGCACACTGCACTGTATTGTGTACTGTGTACACCGCCTGAAGTGTATTAGAAAGTGTACAACGGCTGCACTGTATTGTATACTGTGTACACCACCAGAAGTGTAGTAGAAACTGTATTAGATACTGTGTACACCGCCTGCACTGTATTAGCAATTGTACACCACGGAATGCACTAGATATAGGCTACACTGGATGCAGAGTAGATATAGAGTAGATATATATAAAAAATATATAGAGTAAATATATATAAAAAAGACAACACTTACAGATTTAGATGATTGCTCTTAATACCGTCAGTCGCCCCTAAAAGCAGCTGCAAAAACATCCTTTGTACATGAGTCCTTAGGCTTGGTTTACACTGTTGCGACGGAAAGTCACGCAACTTAAGGTGCGACTCTGCCAGGCCATTTTCACGTGACTTTATTGTGGCTTGCTTGCGACTTCATGAACCACTTGCCAACCGGCCGCAAAACATATACTGCAGCAGGTCGGCTTTATTGCGTGAACGGACATACCTGTACGTCATTTAGTGTAATAGCCAGCGGGCGCAGACACGTTGATTGGCCAGAGGGGGAGCGACACGATGTCCGCCGACCACTCCCGATCGCTCCCCATAGAGATAGGATGGCCGGTCTGCCGATGTTACCAAGGCAGGTGGTCATCCTGTCAGGGATGAACAGAGAGATCTTGTGTTCCCGCCAAGCAGGAACACGGATCTATCTGTTGATCCAATGAGTCCATCCCCCACACAGTTAGAAGGCACTCTCTAGGCACACAGTTAACCCTTTGATCGCCCCTGGTGTTAACCCCTTCCCAGCCAGTGTCATTAGTACAGTGACAGTGCATATTTTTAGCACTGATCACTGTAATAATGTCACTGGTTCCCAAAAAAGTGTCAAAAGTGTCGGTTAGGTGTCCGACTGGTCTGCCACAATGTCGCAGTCCTGCTAAAAATCGCTGATTGCCGCCGTTACTAGTTTAAAAAAACCCCGAAATAAATAAAAATGCCATAAACCAAATCCCATAGTTTGTAGACGTTACAACTTTTGCGCAAACCAATCAATATTTACTTTTTTTTTTTAGCAAAAATATGTAGAAGAATACATATCTGCCTAAATTGGTGAAGAAATTCGATTTTTAAATTTTTTTATTTGGATGTATTTTATAGCAGAAAGTAAAAAATATTGTTTTTCTTTTTCAAAACTTGTTGGTCTTTTTTTGTTTATAGTGCAAAAACCAAAAACCGCAGGAGGTGATCAAATACCACCAAAAGAACGCTCTATTTGTGGGAAAAAAAGGACATCAATTTTATTTGAGTACAGCGTCGAACGGCCGTGCAATTGTAATTTAAAGTAACGCAGTGCCATATCGCAAAGAAAATGGCCTGGTCATGAAGGAGGTAAAACCTTCCGGGGCTGAAAAGGTTAACAGAAGTCAATGCGAGTCGTGATGAAGTCGCTCCAAAGTAGTGCAGGAACCTTTTTCTAAGTTGCTGCAACTCGAGTCGCACAGATTAGAACGGTTCTATTGCAGTTAATGGGGTGTGACTCATCATGCGACTTTGAACTCCCAAGTGGCGGCAGTGTGAACCGAGCGTAAAGTTTCACACGTATTGTGTCACCTGATATCCAGGGGGACTGTTGTTGTTATGGGCAGTAAATTTAGCAATCTCTGGACTTGTAGAATCGCTGATGTATGAACATTTCTTATCAGCTGATAAAGTCACCAAAAAGTGTCTGAACTGCAACATGTGACTCCACCAAGACTAGGGATGAGCCGAACACCCCCCTGTTCGGTTCGCGCCAGAACATGCAAACAGGAAAAAAGTTTGTTCGAATATGCGAACACCGTTAAAGTCTATGGGACACGAACATGAATAATCAAAAGTGCTAATTTTAAAGGCTTATATGCAAGTTATTGTCATAAAAAGTGTTTGGGGACCCGGGACCTGTCCCAGGGGACATGGATCAATGCAAAAAAAACTTTTAAAAACGGCAGTTTTTTTAGGAGCAGTGATTTTAATAATGCTTAAAGTCAAACAATAAAAGTGTAATATCCCTTTAAATTTCATAGCTGGGGGGTGTCTATAGTATGCCTGTAAAGGGGCGCATGTTTCCCGTGTTTAGAACAGTCTGACAGCAAAATGACATTTCAAAGGAAAAAAGCCATTTAAAACTACTCGCGGCTATTAATGCATTGCCGGTCTGACAATACACATCATTATTATTATTATTATACAGGATTTATATAGCGCCGACAGTTTACGCAGCGCTTTACAACAACATTAGGGCAGACAGTACAAGTACAATACAATTCAATACAGGAGGAATCAGAGGGCCCTGCTCGTTAGAGCTTACAATCTAGGAATGCCGGTCCGACAATACACATAGAAGTTCATTGATAAAAACGGCATGGGAATTCCCCACAGGGGAACCCCAAACCAAAATTTAAAAAAAAAATGACATGGGGGTCCCCCTAAATTCCATACCAGGCCCTTCAGGTCTGGTATGGATATTAAGGGGAACCCCGGCCAAAATTTGTAAAAAAATGACGTGGTGGTCCCCCTAAATTCCATACCAGACCTGATTTTAAGGGGAACCCCGCGCCAAAAAAAAAATGGCATGGGGTCCCCCCAAGAATCCATACCAGACCCTTATCCGAGCACGCAACCTGGCAAGCCGCAGGAAAAGAGAGGGGGATGAGAGAGCGCCCCCCCTCCTGAACTGTACCAGGCCACATGCCCTCAACATTGGGAGGGTGCTTTGGGGTAGCCCCCCAAAACACCTTGTCCCCATGTTGATGAGGACAAGGGCCTCATCCCCACAACCCTGGCCGGTGGTTGTGGGGGTCTGCGGGCGGGGGGCTTATCGGAATCTGGAAGCCCCCTTTAACAAGGGGACCCCCAGATCCCGACCCCCCCTGTATGAAATGGTAAGGGGGTATTTTGTACCCCTACCATTTCACTAAAAAAACTGTCAAGAATGTTAAAAATGACAAGAGACAGTTTTTGACAATTCCTTTATTTCAATGCTTCTTTCTTCTATCTTCCTTCATCTTCTTCTTCTTCTTCTGGTTCTTCTGGCTCTTCTGGTTCTTCCTCCGGTGTTCTCGTCCAGCATCTCCTCTGCGGCGTCTTCTATCTTCTTCTCCTCGGGCTGCTCCACACCCATGGCATGGGGGAGGCTCCCGCTCTTCTCTTCATCTTCTTCTCTGCTTCATCTTCTTCTCTTCTTCATCTTCTTCTCAGGGCCGCTCCGCATCCATGCCGGCATGGAGGGAGGCTCCCGCTGTGTGACGGCGTCTCCTCGTCTGATGGTTCTTAAATAATGGGGGGCGGGCCACCCGGTGACCCCACCCCCCTCTGACACACGGTGACTTGACAGGACTTCCCTGTGATGTCACGGGGAATGCCACAGGGAAGTCCCGACAAGTCACCGTGCGTCTATTTAAGAACCGTCAGAAGAGGAGACGCCGTCACACAGCGGGAGCCTCCCTCCATGCCAGCATGGATGCGGAGCGGCCCGGAGAAGAAGAGAAGAAGATGAAGAAGAAGATGAAGAAGAGAAGAAGATGAAGAGAAGAGCGGGAGCCTCCCCTCATGCCATGGGTGCTGAGTGGCCCGAGGAGAAGTAGATAGAAGACGCCGCGGAGGAGATGCTGGAGATAGAAGAAAGAAGCATTTAAATAAAGGAATTGTCAAAAACTGTCTCTTGTCATTTTTAACATTTTTGAGTTTTTTAGTGAAATGGTAATACCCCCTTACCATTTCACACAGCGGGGGGCCGGGATCTGGGGGTCCCCTTGTTAAAGGGGGCTTCCAGATTCTGATAAGCCCCTCGCCCGCAGACCCCCACAACCACCGGCCAGGGTTGTGGGGATGAGGCCCTTGTCCTCATCAACATGGGGATAAGGTGTTTTGGGGGCTACCCCAAAGCACCCTCCCAATGTTGAGGGCATGTGGCCAAGTACGCTTCAGGAGGGGGGGGCGCTCTCTCGTCCCCCCCTCTTTTCCTGCGACCTGCCAGGTTGTGTGCTCGGATAAGGGTCTGGTATGGATTTTTGGGGGGCCCCACACCGTTTTATTTTTTTTTTTGGCACGGGGTTCCCCTTAAAATCCATACCAGACCTGAAGGGTCTGGTATGGAATTTAGGGGGACCCCCACGTCATTTTTTTTTTAAATTTTGGTTCGGAGTTCCCCTGTGGGGAATTCCCATGCCGTTTTTATCAATGAACTTCTATGTGTATTGTCGGACCGGGAATGCATTAATAGCCGCGAGTAGTTTTAAATGGCTTTTTTCCTTTGAAATGTCATTTTGCTGTCAGACTGTTCTAAACATGGGAAACATGCGCCCCTTTACAGGCATACTATAGACACCCCCCAGCTACGAAATTTAAAGGAATATTACACTTTTATTGTTTGACTTTAAGCATTATTAAAATCACTGCTCCTGAAAAAACGGACGTTTTTAAAACTTTTTTTTGCATTGATCCATGTCCCCTGGGGCAAGACCCGGGTCCCCAAACATTTTTTATGACAATAACTTGCATATAAGCCTTTAAAATTAGCACTTTTGATTTCAACCATAGACTTTTAAAGGGTGTTCCGTGGCATTCGAATTTGCCGCGAACACCCCAAATTGTTCACTGTTCGGCGAACTTGTGAACAGCCAATGTTCAAGTCGAACTCGAAGCTCATCCCTAACCAAGACACCGCTGACCATCTCCAGAGAAAAATCACCACCAAACCCAGCAGACACCGACCACCTCTACAGGGGAATGAGGTCTCTGTATTCATGGGCAATCTTAAATTCCTCAATAGCCACAAAGGATACAAACCTACTTTGTGTGTTCCAAATGCCTGTGCATACCCAGATATTACCTTGTAAAAGTAGCAGTGACATCATCACGGTATCAGGAATATCATTGTGTTGATATAGCTGGATAATTGACATTTACAACCCAGATATCAGGCCATCCAGAAAAAACAAAATGTGATTCTGGGGGACTGTGTAATGAGGGGGGGGCTCTGTGATGAGGGGACTGTGTAATGGAGTGGCTCTTAGATTTAAGGGACGTCGTGATGTGAGGGGGCTCTGATGTGTTGAGGAGATTCAGTGATATAATGGGGGAGTAACATACAAGGGCAACCTTTGATGTGATGGAGGTGAGCTCTGACTTGAAGGGACACCTATGATGTGATGGAGGGACCTCTGATGTGATGGGGCACATCTGGTGTAATGGGAGGACCTCTGATGTGATGGGGGGCTCTGACGTGATGGGGGACCGCTGATGTGATGGGAGGAGCTTTGATGTGATGGGGGGCCTCTAATGCGATGGGGGGGACCTCTGATGTGATGGGAGAACCTTTGATGTGATGGGAGGCCTCTAATGCGATGGGGGGACCTCTAATGTGATGGAGAAACCGCTGATGTGATGGGAGGACCGTTGATGTAATGGAAAGACCTCTGATGAGATGGGAGGACCTTTGATGTCATATGAGGACCTCTGATGTAATGGAAAGACCTCTGATGTGATGGGAGGACCTCTGATGTTCTAGGGCAGGGATATGCCATTAGCAGACCTCCAGCTGTTGCAAAACTAAGTCCCATGATGCCTCTGCCTCTGGGTGTCATGCTTTGGTTGTCAGAGTCTTGCTATGCCTCATGGGACCTGTAGTTCTGCAACAGCTGGAAGTCCGCTAATTGCATATCCCTGCTCTAGGGAGACCTCTGATGTGATGGGGAGACCTCTGATGTGATGGGGAGACCTCTGATGTGAAGTTAATTTCATCATGGTTGTGTGCATTGCCCCAGGCTCAGGTTCCCCATTGTTAAGACACATTCTGATGTGATGGGGGGGACCTTGATGTAATGAGTGGAGCTCTAATGTGATGGAAACCTGATGTGACGGAGGAACCTCTGACATGATGGGGGACCTTTGATGTGAAGGGCACTTCTGATGAGATAGGGGGCTCTAATGTAAAGTTAATTTTATCATGGAGGTTATAAGCATCATCCCAGACTCATTTACATTTTGTACATTGTAGACTGGGGATGCCTCAAGATTTTCCATATTCTTAAAATGCGCCGTGACTGTAAAAAGAATGAGAAATGTTGAGCTTGATGACTGCAGGAAAAGTGGAATGCATAGGGGGTATGTTTTAAACAAACACCAGGGGGGGATTCAGGGGTGGAAAGTGGGAGAGGTGGGCAGTAGTCAAAAACCTGAAATTCTCCGGACCTGAAAAAAAAATAAGTGTATGTATGTGTTGCTTCCACTTCACAATTATGTGCCACTTTGTGTTGCTCTATCACATAAAATACATACATACACTTTTTTTGTTGTAACATTACAAAATGTGGAAAAGAGGGTATGAATACTTTTTCAAGGCACTGTAGCCATATAGCATTTTAAGAAAATTACAGCGGCTGCAGATTGAAAAGGAAAGGTCATTTTTAATAACATTTAGTTACAATATATTGTGCGTTACAATTGTATATGCTGTATCATTTTTTCTTTATTTGTGTTTTTTTTCCCCACAAAAGTGGAGTTACCCTTTAATAAGAACCACATTTCAAGTATAAAGGCAGCAGTCTGTGGTATGTACTATAGCTATACAAGAATATTGACTTCCACAATTTGTTACCTGAGTGACAGATTCACAGTCTTTGAGAAAAAAAAAACACTAAAACATTCTCTGCAATTAAAACAAACACATTCTAGTGATACAAAATGTAAAATCTGCATTCTAATAAGTTAAAAGCTACATTTTCAGTTTGTGGTAATTTCCCTAAAATAAAAAATGTGATCAAACTCAAGTCAGACATTAAAACTGGCCAGAGGTAGTCCGAGTCAATTTCCACCCTTCGCTTTGGTCAAGCAGCATCTCAAGAATTGTCACCACTCTTCAAGTCTTGTGATTTATGTTGTTTGGTGGCCTCTAGGGGGCAGGCCTTGACTTCCCAGGGGGGAGTTCCTGACCCTCTTGGGCACTGAGAGGGGTGTGGAGGTCACACACATGCTCCTCGTTTTGGATGTACAGATCAGGGCCTCGCTCAAGCTTTTCAGGTCCAACAGCCAACACAGTCTTAGATGGACTTGGCTTTGTAAATGAAGGTTGAGGTTTGTACCAAAGAGTTGTGATGTTGAAGGCAAAAACGGTCAGAGTAGTTCAGGATTGAGGTAGAAGCTTCAGGCTGTGGTAGAGAGGATTAATCAGCACCAGTGCCCCTCTACTGCCCTCTGCTGGAACACTCGATGTTGCCAGTCGTGTCAGTTAAGACCTTGGCAGACGTCATCCATAGCACGGGTGATGCTGTAAAAACACAAAATAGTGTCAGCAGGTCTCCAAAATACTAAATATTATATAACAGGGCAAGGCAGGAAAAATGGAAGCTGCTCATCAATCTGGACCCACAACTGATAAAAAGGGCCGTTATATACACAGCAAATGTTCCAATGAGCAAAGACCGGTCATATCTGTTGCCATTTTACAAACAGACCTCTCAGCAAATATATGTAGAAATTGCAAAGCACCTCGGCGTCATGTAGTTCTATTCTACCCAATGAGAGCATCAATAGTGCAACCTAAAGACGTAACTATAAGTCAACTTGATTGCGAGTTTATAAGGATAGGTACAAAGGAGCGCCCGATATCTAATGAGATGCAAACTGAAAGGTGAATTTGTAATCGATTTATTGAAAGTAGCGAAAAGTGATCAAGCCAACGCGTTTCGTGGGAACAGAAACTCCCCTCCCCCTTCTTTAGGGCTATCAGAGAAAAATAAACTCCTTTTATCCATTTTTAGTGTTTTGGTTTCTTTCGCTTCTGCTGTTTTTATTTTTTAAATACTATGTAAAATCTCTTCACAGTTACTCAGCTGTTGATCATATCCTGCTTGTCAGTCCTGCCTACTTAAGCTGTCCAGTCCAGAGGATCTCTGCCTTCACCTTGGTCAACATCACAGAAACTTTCTCCTGCGATCCTGTTTAATGCTGCGTACACACGGTCGGACTTTTCGTCTACAAAAGTCCAACGGACCAAAGCCGGCTGACAATCCGATCGTGTGTGGGCTTCCCCGGACTTTCAGCGGACTTTTTCAGCCGCAAATCTGACAGACTTTAGATTTGAAACATGCTTCAAATCTTTACGTCGTAACTACGCCGGACCCAGAAATCCGCTCGTCTGATGCTAGTCCGACGGACAAAAACCCACGCTAGGGCAGCTATTGGCTACTGGCTATCAACTTCCTCATTTTAGTCCGGTGTACGTCATCACGTACGAATCCGTCGGACTTTTGTGTGATCGTATGCAGGCAAGTCCGTTCGTTAGAAAGCATGCCGCAAGTCCGCCAAAAGTCTGTCGGACGGGCTGTCAGACTTTTGTAGCCGAAAAGTCCGACCGTGTATACGCGGCATAAGACTTGCTTTGCTGACATCCCTTCTGGCTCCAGATCCTGTTTGCTGTTCCACTACATTGATCCCTGACTTCTGGCTTGGCTGACTATCCGTTCCAGTTACTGAACTTTGGCTATGTTTTGACTATGTTTGTTCTTTTTACTTTTATTATTAAACAAGTGTGATTTAACTGTACTTCTGTCTCGGCCTGATTTCATGGTTTCTGACAGGGTCTCTGTTCCCCGAAAAGCATTGGCTTGATCACTTGTAGCTACTGTCAATAAAACAAGTAAAACCTTTCAGTTTGCATCCCATTGGATATTGGGCACTCCTTTTACCTACCTTTACAAGTATATGGAGAAACGACCCCGAGGCCATACCCAGAGGTAGCAGCCCACAAAAAGGCTTACCACCTGCCTTCTGGTAAGTTGGGCTGAAATCCTTGGGAGAGAAGTCTTCCAACCCACCTCCACCATCACCCACTCACAGACCCTCAGATGAGTAAGTCAGTCCAGCCTGATCTCCAAACCTAAAGAGCTTTACTTAAGAGCTGACATCTTGCTCCCTGTGGTGCACTTAAAGGATAAGTTCCCCTTTCTAAAAAAAAAAAAGAATAAATAACCATCTTTTTGTAGGTAAAAAAAATGTGTATTTTCTCATTTATTTTTGCAGAAGCCTGTAAAGCCTTGCACTAGTGATCATCAGATCCCCTGATGCTTTGCAGTTCTCCAGCACATGGTCAGTGTATCTGTGTGTCCGTACATCCCATAGGGGGTGAGCCGATACTCCCTGACATGAAGACTCAATGAACTCCCGGAGCGCTCAACAGCACCGTGGTAGTTCATTGAGAACTACAAGCGGACAGCCGCTATGTGGATGTCGGGGCTTCTAGTTCATTCACACGCAGAGCTGTGACGTGGCAGTGTGGGCGGAGCCCCACATGACCAGGCCATTTTCAAAAAGTGACAGCTAGTAAGGGAAACCTCTCCCCATACTGCTGCCAGGGGGGAGGGGGGGTGGGGAGCAGCGAGCGGCGGCTGCAGCTTTGGGAACAGGTTACATATTCCATCCTAAAATCTGGTGGAACATGCAACATGTTCCCAAAGGTGAACTTATCCTTTAACCACTTGCCGACCAGCCGGCGCAGTTTTACTGCAGCAGAATGGCACGGCTGGGCGAAACATTATGTAATGTTGCTTCGCCCCATGGCCACTAGGGGTGCCCGCTGCTCACCCCCGGAGCCAATGCGAGTGCCCAGCGGTCGGGATCACCGCTGGGCTCCCGTGATCGCTGGTTACACACCGAGAACTGGGATCTGTGTGTGTAAACACACAGTTTACGGTTCTGTGAGGGGAGAAGAGACAGATTGTGTGTTCCTACAAAGTATGAACAGCGATCTGTCATCTCCCCTACACAGTCCCCTCCCCCCTTCAGTTAGAACACAGAGAGGGAACACAGTTATTATTATACAAGATTTATATAGCACCAACAGTTTACATAGTGCTTTGATCGCCCCCTAGTGTTAACCCCTTCCCTGCCAGTGACATTTTTACAGTAATCAGTGCATTTTTTTTTAGCACTGATCGCTGAATAAATGCCAATGGTCCCAAAAATGTGTCAAAAGTGTCCGATGTGTCCGCCATAATGTCCCCAGTCCCGATAAAAAAAAAAAATAAAAAAAAAAAAAAAAAAAAAAAAAAAAAAAAATCGCAGATCGGCGCCATCACTAGTTAAGTAAGGCGGAGAGAAGCGCCGTCTGTCAAAGCCGTCTCCCTGCTAGCTGCGTTGTTGGGCGTCCATGGAGGGAGGAGGGGTGACAGCAACACACCAGGAACTTAGACATCAGCTTACTAGGTAACAGAAAGTGTGCTGGGGACCCCCTTGTACAGGTCTGTATATTGTCCTGCCCATGTGCACCTTTTCTTTATGCCAATTTCAAACAGAGTGGCTGCCATTGTTGCTTTTTCAGAAGAGTCGCAGGGCGAAGGAGACGGAGCAGATATATAGACGACAATTAACATTACTACAAGGAAAGGCAGAGATGGTTACCTCTCTGGTGGAAATCCGGATTCACAGAGGTTCACCAGAGTGTACAGCCGCCTCATGGAGAACTCATACTGCAATGACAAATACACAGTCAGGTCTCATATCACCGATAACACAGAACCATTTAGGAAAAAAAAATTGTTACACAATGAAAGCATTATCCTGGATATCAGATGTCTATACTAGGGTTGCACAATACCAATATCAGTGCCGATACCAAGCATTTGTATGGGTATCAGTACTCGTGCAAATGCTCCTATACCTGAAACCTACAGTTTCAGGCTCAGTTCTTTCAGCTGTCAGCGGGATTCCCCCACTGACAGCTGAAATGTAGAAAATAAAAACGTAAATCGGCTGATAAGAAACGGGGCTGCCGCGTCCTTAACAGCCTTTGCCTCATTCAGCTGTCAGTGGGATTCCCCTGTTGACAGCTGAAGTGTAAACAAAGTCCCGGGCAACGTTTATCAACAACATTGCTCAGCCACGGAAACAGAAAGATAAAAAGAAACATTGATTCTTTTTGTATCCTTCTGTTTCTTCATCTACAGATCAAAGGGATGAACTTCAATCTGCAGATGAAGTCAATTTTCAAGTAACCTGTCAAGTAAAAAAAAAATATTATTTCTTTTTTTTTTTTATTAACCACAGCCCCCGTCATTATACTGCCGCAGGCAGCACGATCCCACGAACCATCATAGCTGTACATCGGCTCCTTTAAGTGGGATAGCAGGCACGTGTGCCCACTGCATTGCGGGGGTGTCGATGCTCATGGCCGGCGGTCGCGATGATCGTGGGTTTCGAGAGGCAGAACAGGGACGTGTGTGTAAACACACAAATCTCTGTTCTTTGAGGAGAGGCAGATCGTGAGTTCCCTAATAGCTAGGAACCACGATCATCCCACGATCATGTCATCCCCTCTAGTCAGTCCCCTCCCCCACAGTTAGAACACACAGTCAGGGAACACAGTTAACCCCTTGATCGCCCCCTCGTGTTAACCCCTTCCCTGCCAGTGATATTTACACAGTAACCAGTGCCTTTTTTTTAGCATTGATTGCTGTATAATTGTCAATTGCCAATCAGGGGAGAGGGGGGGCGGGGCCGGGTCAGGGATCCGTGTCTAAATGGACACAGGAAGCTGTGACTCGGCTCGGGTGCCCCATGGCAAGCAGCTTGCTGTGGGGGCACTGAACAGGAGGGAGGGGCCAGGATCACAGATGAGGGACCCGAGAAGAGGAGGAGCCGAGCTGCTCTGTGCAAATCCACTGCAACAGACAAGTATAACATGGTTTGCTATTTTTATGGGGGGGGAAACAAAACTTTACAATCACTTTATTCTCCCTAACTTGGACACAGAAAGCAGGGGTTCTAATCCATCTCCACCCTATCCAAAACTGCCTTCAGTTATGCTTTAAGTAAATCATTCCCGATAATTTTGCGTTTTTCAATATTTAGGTTTCTACGCATTACTGTTAAGAAACTGATCCAAAGAGGCAGAGACTCCCCCAAACTGGCTTTTATTTTTTTTACATTCCTTCAATACCTCATGCCTGGACCAGGACTTAACTCATCCATTTATTCATTTTTTTCCTTTGTGAATTGACGATAACGCAGTTTTACGAGTTCTTTTCCTCATGTCTTTGGTTTGTGAAGGAAGTAACTCACAAGGTGACAAGTGAATTGACATTTTCAGCATTTCGTGAGATAATTGGAAAAAAAATGTGTCACCTGATTCAATTATCTCATGAGATATTCTTTAGTGAATTGATCCCCCCTGTGACACCCCCAAGAGAAGCAGCAGATTGAGGCTGTGATAACGATAATGACCGGGACTTACCAGGGGGTTGTGCCAGTTGAAGCACCGCTTCTTGAAATGCTCAACGGCCTCACGGTAACAGGAGCGATCGTTAATATCCAGCCGATCGGTGAAAATCTCTTCTGTCATCTCATCGGATTCCGTCACCAAAGAAACAATCTTCTTTACAGATTCCTCGATCAAGGCTTTGGCCTGGAGGGAAGACAAAAGAGGGATGGATGTGAGGGCCGGCTATGATATATTGGTTTGATAGAAGGACCAGATGTGGAAAATCAGAGGAGCTTGGAGGTACCTCGGTCAGTGACCACACTTCTCTATTGTTGATAAGCAACACAGCTTGGTCACAGACCCGCCATCCTGATTGGACAATGATGGGGCACCACCGTATGGATGACGCCACCATTCTGCCCCCCCAGCAAGTGTCCAATGTTAGACTGACAGCACTGTTCAATGCCGTACAACCTGCCTGGCACAAGCAGAGGAATGCATGAAGCCAATAAGAAGATTTAAGTATTTATACTAACTGTATTTTCCAGACTTGAAGTGGTTAAAACAAGTTCATAGCTGCAGCCATGAGCTTGGTATAATTTTTTACAGCCCGCCAATCACTTTTACAGTTGCACAATCTGTGCTTGACTAGCTGCATCGGAGGGCAGGGGAGACAATGGGGGTCCAATACACCCCTGATGTCTTCATAAAGAGTACCTGTCCACTGTCAATGCCATCATATAGGGAACTGGTTAGTTAGCTCCTTTGTGATAGCAATAAAGTTATATGGGAAAAAAAATTATTAATAATAATAAAAAAAATTAAAAAAAACATTCCCATCACCCCGCTAATACAAACACACACATAGTTCCGGCACGTGACATGTGAGGTATTGCTGCGAATGAGCGGGAGCAATAATTCTAGGGTCATTATTCACAAATAATCTACACTGATAACCTATTAAGGCTTTTAAAGCGTCACCTATGAAAAATTTAAAATCTTGACATTTTGGGTATTTACACATCTTAACCCAATTTTATATTTTACCAAAAAGAAAAATGGATATTATAGTGTGTGTGTGTGTGTGTGCCAAAATTAATTTTAACATATTTGTTCCTGAAAATACGTGTTTGATAAACGGCTGCACAAATATCCTGCAACATAAAAAAACTGCAACACCCACCATTTTATTCCCTAGGGTCTCTGATTTCAGAAAATAGAATATGTTTGGAGGTTCTAATTTTCTAGCAGAAAATGCTGGTTTAAAAAAAAATAGAATTTTTTTTTTAATTAATGCACAACAGGACTCATTTTTTAGTTTTTTATATATTTGCAGTTGAGCTATAAAATAGAAAATAAAATCTTATATTTATTGTTTTGTATCAGCAGCCGGCTCCTCTCACCTCCTGTAGCGCCTTAATCCTGCTCAGTATATCCAGGGCCTCGGCAGCATCATTAGTAGCTAGGAGCTTGCTCTTGAGGATGGCCATGGGCACCTCTGGGCTGGGGGTCAGGTCCAGGTTGTGTATGGGCTCCAGGGTCATTGGAGGGGTGACTTTTTTACCGCTACCCTGGAACTGACGCACCTTCATCTTAGAAATAGTCTGAGAAGGAAAAAGCAACAAGATACAGAATATCAATAACAAAGTCTCTTTGGATATATAGGCTTACCTCCCCCCATTAAGTGTCCTTAGTTTCTGATAGGACTGACCACTTAAAGTGTTAAAAAAAAAAACACACACACCACACAATACATCTCTGCAATACATGGACATATTCCCCCTTTAAATGTCATGAGTTGACAACACAGCGCCTCCGAGTTCCCAAGCGGTATTGTCGCCCCTTCCTGCTGGACTACCGAACTCCACCCGTCCCCCATCCCTCTCCACACACACATATGTTAAACTGCCTAGAACAGTGGTGGTCAACTTTCTCAAGTGTGGCCCCTCGACATCACCAAAGAGCCGCATATAATACAAGAGATTGTCAGAGACTGCAGACATACTACAGGAGATGATCAGAGACTGCAGACATAATACAGGAGATGGTCAGAGACTGCAGACATACTACAGGAGATGGTCAGAGACTGCAGACATACTACAGGAGATGATCAGAGACTGCAGACATAATACAGGAGATGGTCAGAGACTGCAGACATACTACAGGAGATGGTCAGAGACTGCAGACCTACCACAGGAGATGGTCAGAGACTATTCACATTGTTGGAGACTAATGATATGCTTCAAGAGAGTCATAGACTGGAGACATTACACAAGACTGTTAGAGATCACGGCTATAACAGGGAAATACAGATTAATGTCTGCAGGAGCCCACGCTGGGGGGGGGGCTGCACAAAAAGTGTCAAATGGCTGAATGTGGCCCCCAGGCTGCAGGTTGGGCACCGGGGGGCCTAGAAGCTGCCCATGTATGAATCTCACAAGCCTAACAAAGACATTGCAGAGAGGAATACATGTGATATCCGGATACAGGAGAAAGGGAAGAAAATAAATAAAGCCGGGAGCGGATCTAGATGGGAAAAGGGAGGTATTGGGATAAATCTGAGTAATGCCTGGATATATACAACATCATTGCTAAGATAAAAAAAAAAAAAAAGTCACACAGAGCGTATTGTTTTTCAGCCAATCAGCACAATGAAACATTTGCATTAAGCTAGAGGATCTGTAACACAACCACTGTGCAGCATTACTAAGGAGGAAGCATAACCTGCACCCTCAGGTAAATCAGGTGGTGAGTTCATGTCACTTCTACCTGAGACTCCTGAGGTCGACTTTTCGCTATATCGCAGACTCTGACAAGATCGCCATGGTCAATGCCATTATCAGCAGTCGATTGGACTACTGTAATGCCCTGTATTGGGTTTGCCTGCTTGTACCATCTACAAGCTCCAGTTGATTCAGAATGCCACAGCAAGGTTACTGACAGGTGTTGGTCGCCGTGACCACATCACTCCATCCCTTAAAGCCCTGCACTGGCTGCCCGTGAAAGAACGGGTTCTGTTTAAAACCGGATGTCTTGTCCATAAGGCATTGCATGGATATGGCCCAGAGTATCTGAAGGAAAAATTTGTCAAGTATGTGCCTACCCGATCCTTGAGATCGACGAACTTGGCCATACTAAAGATTCCAGAATTAAAAAGGAAACATGCAAAGGGAGAACGAGTGAAGTACGGAGGAGCTGAAATTTGGAACTCCTTGCCTCTGAAACTGAGACTTGAGAATGAATTTTTGAAATTTCGAAAGAAATTGAAAACCGTACTTTTTGTACAAGCTTTTGGAGTCACCTAATTTTTAATTGGGGTGTAATGGACAGAGGCCCTAGCTTTTATTTTGTATCTTGCTATGCTGGTTTGTTGGTGGGACAGACCTAGCCGGGACAGAGGCTTTTGGAGGGGACTGAATGCCAGCCTCTTGCCTACCGATTATGGGCCCTGGCATTTGGGGGAACGGTGCTCGTTGTGAGCTGTATGCCTGGGGACCCTGGAGGTGGTATATTAGGTTAAGGTCCATGTCCCCCAAGACACACAGACTCTGGGGACCCTGGATATGGCATTGTGACGGGAATCACTAATAGGGGCACAAGATGAATGAGAACCCCACTATGATCTGTGCTAGTCAGACTCAATGCTGTATATATAATGTGTGCTGTCTCATTATGTTGTGTACGATTTGCTGTGATGTTTGGGGTGTGACTGTATTCTATTGTCTATTGTGGCTGTCTGCCTCAACTATTATGGGATGGCTGTGTCTTGCTATGAGGAAAGAGGGAGGGGGATTCCTCCAGCAGCCCCCTGTTAAGACTGTTTACTGATGAGAAGTTACATGGGTTCCTGGTTCAGCTGATGGAAGTGTTCGGTAGCTGCCTTTGTGTTTAGGACATTCCATACCCAAACGACTTTAACTCCTTTCATTCTCTGGGTGTCGTTACAACTGGTGGCAAGCAGCGGGATGATTCCCACAGCCCAGAAGGACAGCTAAAAGAGGACACAGGCCAATGGAAGCACAGTATGAATGGCTAAAATGCTCTTCCCTCAAGGACTTACTGGAGAACCAACAACAACCGTAAGAAGAGGGACACTATCGCAGAACTAGTCGAAATGGATAGAGCCGAAAGACCCAACATAACTGAAAGGCCCACCATAACAAGCAGGACACAAGAAGAGGCAAGTTTTGATCGGGCTGTTAACATAAGGCTGGCACATTATGGTCCTAACCCTACAGCGGAGATCATAGACCTAGTTATAGCGGCTGTGGATGCAAATTGGCTACAGCAAAGAGGTGCTGCAGCAGCAAAAGTCACAGCAGCACCAACTGAAAGGAGAGGAGAGGTACAGGAACCAGCCGCCATGGAAGAGGAATTCAGAAGGAAGTTGCGAGAGATGCAGATACAGCACATAGGACCAGTATCAGAGCAGGTCCTGCTGGGATGGTCTCAGGGCTGATCCTAGGGTCACAGGCGCCTGGGTGCAGAAATATTTCTGGCGCCCCCACATGGGCGTGGTCATTTTAGTAACTCCTCCCCTTTACAAATATTTCTATGGCAGCTCCACCACGAAGTCTTCATTACCCTGGGATCCTTACAGGTACAATAAACAAATTACAGGAAGAGAAGCAAGAGTACTTTATTGGGACCTGGAGGGGGGCCTCTCTGATGGAGACAGATAGCGCTTCTGTTAGAGAGTCTGTTAGAAAAAGCCCCCAAAAATGCTACAGACATCATACAGGAGATGATCAGAGACTGCAGACATAGTACAGGAGATGATCAGAGACTACAGACATAGTACAGGAGATGATCAGAGACTGCAGACATAGTACAGGAAATGGTCAGAGACTGCAGACATAGTACAGGAGATGATCAGAGACTGCAGACATAGTACAGGAGATGATCAGAGACTGCAGACATAATACAGGAGATGATCAGAGACTGCAGACATAATACAGGAGATGGTCAGAGACTGCAGACATAATACAGGAGATGGTCAGAGACTGCAGACATAATACAGGAGATGGTCAGAGACTGCAGACATAGTACAGGAGATGGTCAGAGACTGCAGACATTATATAGGAGACGTTAGAGACTGCAGACATAGTACAGGAGATGGTCAGAGACTGCAGACATAGTACAGGAGATGGTCAGAGACTGCAGACATAGTACAGGAGATGGTCAGAGACTGCAGACATAGTACAGGAGATGGTCAGAGACTGCAGACATAGTACAGGAGATGGTCAGAGACTGCAGACATTATATAGGAGACGGTTAGAGACTGCAGACATAGTACAGGAGATGGTCAGAGACTGCAGACATAATACAGGAGATGATCAGAGACTGCAGACATAGTACAGGAGATGATCAGAGACTGCAGACATAATACCGGAGATGGTCAGAGACTGCAGACTAAGGATGAGCTCCGGCGTGTTCGCAAGCTGCACGCGCCAGGAAGTCGGCAATGCGCTGCGCTAATCACAAGCAGTGAGACATTTCTCGATCTCTGCAGCCGCACCTTAGGAAATGTCTCACTGCTTGTGATTAGCGCTGTGCAGTGCCCAGTTCCTGGCGGGCTCGGCACGTGCAGCTTGCGAACACGCCGGAGCTCATCCTTACTGCAGACATAGTACAGGAGATGGTCCATTAGACCCCTTTCACACTGGAGGCGTTTTTCAGGTGCTTTAGTGTTAAAAATAGCACCCGGAAAAAGCCTTATCTGCAATCCCACTGTGAGAGCCCGAATGCTTTCACACTGGAGCAGAGCACTGGCAGGACGTCCAAAAAATTGCTGCAAGTAGCTTCTTTGAGGTGCTTTAGGAGCGGTGTATACACCACTACTAAAGCGCCCTTGCTCATTGAAATCAATGGGCAGCGCCGGCAAAGCGCCTCAGCAGTTGCGCCTTTGAATCCTTTAGTGGGGGTTAAATGTACCTCTAAAGTGACGGTAAAACGCCACTAAAAGTAGCAGCGCATTACCACCGATGCCCCTGCACTGTCAGTGTGAAAGGGCTCTTAGTACATCTCATTAAACATCACATCTGTAAATGAACTACTGAGGTGCAGGAAGGGACAGGGTCTGTGTATCCTATGTAATCTATCATTCCATAAAACATCTCCTAGCAGGGGCAGCCCAGAGCACATCTAAAGGTGTGTAGGGGATGCCATTCCTACACACAGCACACTGACTCACCTCAGTTCTCTCTCCGTGCAGCCCGAGATAGAGATGGGAGGGGGAGGCATTCCAACTGGAGTTGGTAGAGACAGTGTGGGATCCCAGTGTGAGGAATTTATTCCAGCACATCAGCATCCACTGACTAGAACCCTCATGTCAGGAAGAGGAGCGCCCTTCCCCCGAGCACTGCCAGGCTGGACGGGCTGCCCTACGCTCACACTGGAGTTCTGGACGGACACTCACAAGGAGAGAAGGAGGGAGGGGAGAAGTCTGGCTCTTCGGCGCCCCCACCTCTGCAGGCGCCTGGGTGCAAAGCACCCTTCGCACCCTGGGTAGGATCGGCCCTGGATGGTCTGATTCTATCCACTGCGAACTCTGGAAGAAAGCACTAGCTCTCGAGCAGTGACACCAGGGAAAATTTCTCCCCTCCATTCATGTAAGGTACTGGTCGCAGTATGAAGTACGAATGCTGTTATTGTGGGAACAGCCAAAGCAGGAGTGGACAGCTGAGTTAAGCAGGAATATCCGGGCAGAGATGCGGTTGGACGAGAGCTACAGAGCCCTCCGGTGGTATGTAGCCCAAGAGTGCCCGTGGTCAGCGGATGACAGCCCCACGGAAGGCTTTGACTATGATGGCCTGGGATTGTTGTATTGGAGGCTGTCCAGGGACCCTGACTTTGGGAGTGAATGGGAGTGGTGTTTGGAGGAAACACAGAGTGAAGACTGTTTGGAACAATTTATACGGGGTACTGGGTGGATACCAGCATTAGAGGACTGGAACTACTGATAACTTCGGAGTCAACCCGTCTGGAGTCTCCTCCTGTGTTAGTCTCCTGCCGAAAATGGAGAAATGTGACAGACCTAGCCGGGACAGAGGCTTTTGGAGGGGACTGAATGCTAGCCTCTTGCCTACTGATTATGGGCCCTGGCATTTGGAGGAATGGTGCTCGTTCTGAGCTGTATGCCTGGGGACCCTGGAGGTGGTGTTACTTTAGATTCAGGTCCATGTCCCCCAAGAAACACAGACTCTGGGGACCCTGGATATGCCATTATGACGGGAGTCACCAATAGGGGCACAAGGTGGATGAGAACCCCACTATGATCTGTGCTAGTCAGACTCAATGCTGTATATATGTATACATAATGTGTGCTGTCTCATTATGTTGTGTACTATTTGCTGTGATGGTTGGGGTGTGACTGTATTCTATTGTCTGTTGTGGCTGTCTGCCTCAACTATTATGGGATGTCTAAGTGTCTTGCTATGAGGAAAGAGGGAGGGGGATTCCTCCAGCAGCCCCCTGTTAAGACTGTTTACTGATGAGAAGTTATACACACCTGACCTGTGTGTCCATTGTCATTGGACAGTTTAACCCGCCCTGTTTTCCAAGGGTGGGGGGAAGCGTTTTGAAGTGGGATCTGTATAGCATGTGTTTGAATAAAGTTTCATTCCAGCTTGAACCTCAAGACAGAGCCTTGTCTCGTACTTGGGGAAGAATTTTTTGTATGGGTTCCTTGTTCGGCTGATTAAAGTGTTCGGTAGCTGCCTTTGTGTTTGGGTATGGAATGTCCTAAACGACTTTAAACCCTTTCATACTTGGGGTGTCGTTACAGTTGGTTCTCTTAAGGTTTTTTAATGTCAATCTCCTTTTGTTTTTGCGCATCGAGGCCTTCGGGTAAGACTGCGTAAGTTAAGCATTTTAATAAAGAAGTATATGGATAGCATTTGCTGCAACCTTGTGCACACAAAGTATACAAAGTAACATTGTTGGTAAAATATTAAAGATAAATCCCAGAAGAGATTTCTGTAGACGACTACAATGTACACGTGTGTAGAGCTCCACCCAACAATGAATGTCTCCATCACTCACCCGGTTCCCGTACTGCATCACATGACTCATATTAGTGCGTTGCTTGACCAATAAAAACTGTTTATGTAATGTCTCCTGTGACAGATCCTCCTAGAATAGAAACATTATATCTTATATGAAGTCATAGAACAGAAAACACTTCATCATATCTATAGAAAACAATGCAACGCGTCATCACTAAGCAATAATCATAGAAATGGCGGCGATTTATTATAAATTACACTTTTGTTTAGGGGTCAGGTGACAGCAATGGGCATTCCTTCTAATATTCCTTCCATGTGCAGCGGGCGTGGTCACATGTGCAGGGGGCGTGGTTACATTAACTAGGGGCAGCTCCTGTTGTGACAGCACGGCTCGAAGACACTGTCAATCATACTGAGCTGGGGGTGTGGTTACATGTGAAGGGGGTGTGGTTACATGTACTGGACACTGCTGCCTTTATGACAGCGAGCCTCCTGAGAGAAGTTTCCAACCAAACTAAGCAGGAGGTGTGGTCAAATGTGCAGGGGGCGTGGTTACATTAACTAGGGGTAGCACCTGTTCTCACAGCACGGCTCCCGCTCGATGCCACTATCAATCATACTGAGCTGGGGGCGTGGTTACACATGAAGGGGGTGTGGTTACATTACTAAAAACTGCTGCTGTTATGACAGCGCGCCTACTGGGAGAAGTTGCTGTCAATCAAACCAAGCAGGGGGTGTGGTTACATGTGCAGGGGTCGAGGATACTATCACCAAGTACAGCTGCTGTTGTGACAGCAAGGATATTGCTGGGAGCTGCTGTTAATCAAACTGACCTGGGGGTGTGGTTATATGTGTGAGGAATGGTAACATGTGCAGGGGGCATGGTTATATATAGGGTTGCACCGATACCAATACTAGTGTCATATCAGTGCTGATGCCAAGGATTTGCACGAGTACTTGTACTCATGAAAATGATCCGACGCCTAATCTTATACCTCCCAGCAGGAGGTAGGACACCGGAGCCAGGGGAGGACCCGGAGGACAGCTGTGGGTGATCGGTGTGGCGGTGGGGACCAGTTACAAGCACCGATCTCCCTGTACAGCCACTTCTCCTCCTCTCCCTCCCGTGGCCATCAGCTGCTTCATTGAAAGCTATACAGGGAGATCGATGCTTGTAACTGATCCCCACCGCTGCACCAATTAACCCCGACTGTCCCCCGAGTCCTCCTCCAGCTCACCGATGTCCGCCTCCGGCACCCCCTCCCTTGTCCCAGATCTGTCAGGATGGAGAGCAGATGAAGCAGCCAGTAAATATGTAATTTACCGGCTCCTTCCTTTATACAAAGAACAGAGTCAGTGATCACGACTGTCCATTTGTAACTGAGCATCGGGGGAGGGGCCTCTGTCTCCTGTCCATTCATCTTCAGTGCAGCTGAGAAAGGAACTGGGGAATCTGTGTCCTCAGTCCCTGTCTCAAAAGTGGCCTCAAAGGGGACATGTCAGGGGTCTGTTTAAACCCACAACAGTAAAATCAGTCCGTATATGCAGCATAGCATGCTTGTTATACTCACTGTGGATCTTAAGGGGTTAATCCTCTGCACTGTGTAAAAAGGCTGTTTTATCCTGTATGCACAGATCCTTCCCCTCCTGCAAAGTCTAGTTTGGGAAGGCCAGCTAACACACAGGCAATAGCCAACCTGCACATGCTCAGTTGTGTCTTTTCTGCTGGAGAGAACAGTTACTTGTTCTCAGAGATAGTCAGGTCACATGATATTGACATCATACATGTGGGTGTGTATACAGGCTGCAGGGGAAATCTCCTCCTACCTGAACTCTCAGCAGTGGAGAAACTCTGCAGTTTATCATGTGACTGTGGTATACAGATCAGCAATAAATAGAATAAATAAATAAGTATATAGTAGGAATATTTTTATGTAAAAAGGTTTATAAGCTGTGGGCAAATGAACGGTTTTCATATTACTGGGTTTAGTTACACTTTTTTTTTTTTTTTTTTTTTTTACAATTGAAAACACAAACAAACAAACAACACTTCCCCAAAAGAAGAAGGCATTGTAAAATAATAATAATAAATATATATATATATATATATATATATATATATATATATATATATATATAATTTTTTTTTTTTTTAATTAATTATATAAAAAGCATTAGAAAAAAAAAAAATAAAAACTACTGACACAGTCCACACCCCATCAGTGCTGCATATTAGTGCCACTGTCACATGACATTATAAAAAGTATCGGTACTTGTACTCGGTCTTAAAAAAGGGGTTATCGGTGCAACCCTAGGTACATGTGCAGGGGGAGTGGTTACATGTGCAGGGGGAGTGGTTACATGTGCAGGGGGAGTGGTTACATTCACTAAGCACAGCCTAGGAGCCTCCTGCTAGGAGCCACTGTCAGTCAAACTGTGCTGAGCTGAGCTGGGGGAGGCTTGTCAGCCAAGCTGACTATGGTCCCATAGGCACGGTGTCTTGTATCTTTGATTGATAAACAATTAGAAACTTAAGCAGTTATTCTGTTTCAATCTAGATTACATTCTATTATATATTCTGAATTTATGATCTATGCCCGATGGTCTTTAGAAACACTGAAGCTGATTGGCTGCCGTTGGACAGCTCATACAGTTCTTATTCCAGATACTTGATGAGCTGGTGGTGTAAATTGAGACATTTTAATGAGTGTACAGAACAAAAAAAACTCACCATGTCTGAATCCTCCATCCAGCTGACGCTGTACAGATCACCAAGAAATGTGTTTAGCTTGTCATCTTGATAACAGGCATAGGAGGACTCATGAGGGTTGGAGGCTGTTGTGGCGTAAACTACAAAATATAATGTGAAGATGTAAATATAGAAGAGATAATGATCCATACTTCACAATATCTGTCCTGGGGAAGGATTTTCAGACACACAGCAGGTCACAGTCCGTTATACAGTATAAATAATTTCCCATACATTACATGTTTGTATACACAAAACAGAAGTGTTATGCCGTGTACACACCGGCGGACTTTTCGGCATCAAAGGTCCGATGGACTTTCGACTGACTCTGTAACGAACGGACTTGCCTACTCACGATCACACCAAAGTCCGACAGATTCGTACGTGATGACGTACGACCAGACTATAATAAGAAAGTTGATAGCCAGTAGCCAATAGCTGCCCTAGCATCGTTTTTCGTCCGTCGGACTAGCATACAGACGACCGGATTTTTTGTCCGGACTCGAGTCCGTCGGAAGGATTTGAAACATGTTTCAAATCTAAAGTGCGTCAGATTTCCGACAGAAAAGGTCCGCTGCAGGTCCGATGAAGCCCACACACGGTCTAATTGTCCGACAGATTTGTTCCGTTGGGCCAGTCCGGTCGAAAAGTCCGGCCGTGTGTACACGGCATTAGGCAAAATTTGCAATATATGTTAATCATTTTATAATAAAAGCTTCAGAATTCCTGACTGCTGTGACAATCCTATATTTTCCTATATTATTATTATTATTATTATACAGGATTTATATTGCGCCAACAGTTTGCGCAGCGCTTTACAACATGAGGGCAGACATTACACTTACAATACAAATCAATACAGGAGGAATCAGAGAGCCCGGCTCCTTAGAGCTTACAATCTAGAAGGGAGGGTCAAGTGGAAACAAAAAAGGTAATAACTGTGGGGGATGAGCTGATGGAGAAAATTAAAAAAAACAGTTGTTAGGTGTGGGTAGGGGAGGCTTCTCTGAAGAGAGGGGTTTTGAGGGATCGTCTAAAAGCTGTAAATTAGTTTACTATTCTCGAAGTAAGATTCTGTAATAGACATGTGCAATTCGTTTCGTTCCAAATTCGTTTGCGGGTGAAAATTGGCACGTTCGTTAGTAAGCATCCGAATGAACGAAAGACTCTTGGTGAATGCATACGAAAATTAATTCTCGGAAAGAACGACATTCCGAAAGAACGAAAAACCCGAAAGAACGTAAAACGATTCAACCGATTTAACAAAACGATTAGATTCAGGTCATTTCATTTTTCATAATATCTAGTATAATTAAATTAGTGATTATTATTATAGTTATTATTATTTCTTAATAAAAAAAACTATAAACAATTAAAGGTATTGGAATTTCCTTTCAAATTTGCTTAACTGTTTTGCCCTGTACATACGATCGGACATTGATTGGACATTCCGACAACAGAATCCATCGGATTTTTTCTTCTATATCTTACGAAATTCGAATTTCGTATAAAATGAATTTGAATAGAAAACATTAGAACAGTATAGAAAAGAATAGACTAGAAAAACAACAGAATAGAATAAAATATATATATTATATTATATTATATTCTGTCCTGTTCTATTGTTTTTCTAGTCTATTCTTTTCTATTATTTTCTATTCTAATCTTTTCTATTCAAATTCAAATTCATTGTATGCGAAATTTGGAAATTTCAGAAGCCAGAAGCCATCTTTCGAAATTCGCATAGAATGAATTCAAATTCTTATAGAAAAGTTTAGAATAGAATAGAAAAGAATAGCATAGAAAAACAATGGAACAGAATAGAAAAAATTATATAACATCTTCGAAATTCAAATTTCATATAGACTGAAATCAAAATTGAATAGAAAAGATCAGAATAGAATATAAAATGATAGAAAAGAATAGAAATTTTTTTTATTCTGTTCTATTGTTTTTCTAGTCTATTATTAGTAATTACTAAATATTAGTAGTTATTATTACTATCTATTATTCAAATTCGAATTCATTCTATACGAAATTCGAACTTCAGAAGCCATGTTCCGAAATTCGAATTTCGTATAGCATGAATTTGAATTGAAAGGACTTATAGAATATAATAGAAAAGAAAAGCATAGAAAAAAAAAAAATTATATATATATATATATATATATATATATATATATATATATATATATATATATATCACTATTGCTTTATTTTATATTCTATCCTATTGTAGAATGTAACCTCTGGCAAACAATTGCAATCGCTGCGTGATCTGCTGCAGTAAACTGATTTTGTCTCAGAATGGAGGGGGGGGCCCCAAAAAAATGTTTGCCCAGGGCCCAATCAACATTAAAGACGGCCCTGAGCGTAGCCGAGCTCCTCCTCCTTCCTCCTGCAGTCTGCGCGGTACAGGAGATTCAGTTTCCTGTTCCCGGCCGGACTGACAGGAAGTGTGCACAAACCGAGTGCTCGCTTCCTGTCAGTCCGGCCGGCCAGGAACAGAAAACTGAATCTCCTGCGCGCGGTACGCGGTAGGGAGGGAGAGTTAGAAAGAACAACACAGTGGGGGGAGGCAGTCATCAAGACCCATTTAGTAATAAAAATATAGTAGTTTGCTAACCATAATAAAAACGATTACCATAGCTTTCTTTCCATTTTCTTTCTTTACCATCCCATTTCCATCTTATTGCTTCTTTTTTTAATCAGGTAATATTTATTAAAGCTTTTTGCAAAAATGTACAAAGCAGAGAAAAGATTCTACAGTACACTCTACTGTAGAGTCTTTTCTCTGCTTTGTAAATTTTTGCAAAAAGCTTTAATACATACTTAAACTGTATCGCTATGCGATTCCTGTAGGCTTTGCGTGCGGGGGGGGGGCCTCCATGTCCATTTTGCTTGGGGCCCCCAAATTCCTTCAAACGGCCCTGCCAGCCGCACTTACCATCGATGTTGTTAGGTAGGTGATTCATCATCGAGCCGGACTCACAGGCCTCAATGTACAAAACCATCTGTAAGAGAAATATCTCCATGTCACTCCAACAGGTTCTGCTATAGAAGACTCAGCACACCGATACATTGGGGGAGATTTACTAAACCCGGAGAGTTCAACATTTAGTGCAGAAATCAGCTTCTAGGTCAGTGGTTCTCAACCTTTCTAGTACTGTAAACCCTTGATAAAATTTCCCAAGTTGTGGGGACCCCTAACAGTAAAATTATTTTCGTAGCGTGGATTGTCAGCACCCAAGGCAAGACAAGTAATTTGCGCCCTTAACCCATGGACTTTTAGCGTTCCCTGAGTCCCTTCCACTCGTACAGTATTAAAACCCCTTATGGTACATTTTAGGATGTACCACTCTCTTCTCTTTTCTATCCCTTTCACCTCTCTCTATCCTAAATTTTTGTTTTTTTTCCCCATCCCTCTCTCTAGCTGTCTTTCTTGTTCTCTTATTCTGTCTCTTCCTTTCTTTGTTCCTCCCCCTCTTGTTCTCTCCTTTTTATGTATTCTCTATTTTTACTCTTTGGTAGGGGGGGAAATTGGATCAGTGGCCGTGCCAGCGGGGAGTTGGGGGTCAGTGGCCGTGCTGGCGGGGAGGTGGGGGTCAGTGGCCGTGCTGGCGGGGAGTTGGGATCAGCCAACTTAGGTGCTCTTGAACAAGGTCATCTGCTGATCTTAGAACTGTAGTGGGGACTTTTAATGGCAACTGTAATCACAGGTAGTGTTACTCACTGTGTTCCTGACTCCACTGTGTCTCCGACTTTGCGGTGTCTCGTAACAGTGACACCTATGCTGAAATCAGGAGATGGGGTCTCCTCCAGCCCCTCCCACTTCCCATTCTTACCAGTCAACTGACCTCTAGTCTCTGCCCCCCAGCCATGGCGTGAACTGAGTGGGTTTGCTGCGAAGAGGCTGAGTGGGCGGCCGCGAGCTCCAGGGACAGCCCTGCTGGGCGGGCGCAAAACGACTAGGAGATCAGTGCGGGCTTCAGGAACAGCCCAGGATTCGGTGACCCCTGGCAAATTATCATTCTGCCCCCTGAGGTGGTCCTGACCCCCAGGTAGAGAACCACTGTTCAAGTTTTGTTTTTTTTTTAATCAAAGCTTAACTGAATAAGCTGAATTTAGAAGCTGATTGGCTCCCAGGCACAGCTGCACCAGATTCTGTGCTCTCCAGTTTTAGTAAATACCCCCCCATTGCAGATCATAAAAACTGGCCACTTCCTAGGACACCATCGGGCACTTACTTTTTTGTACATCTTGTTTTCATGCATGTATTGAATTGTCTTGTTCAAATCTTCAACATGGAGCTGCAATGGAGAACAACAAGTCTAAGGATTACTACAAACAAAGACACAATGTATGAATTATGTCAAAGGACGCTTCACAACAGGGCTGGCCCAAGACAAGATGGGTCCAATGAAAAGGCCCCCCCCCAAAAAAATAATATTAATAATAATTATAATAATAATAATAATAATAATCCCACCAAAAGGCCCCCACATTCATTATTTTATATAATGATAATTAAAACTAAAATTAAATTTATCAGGAAGTCAGATTTACATGGAACAGCACCTTATCCATATGCAAAATTTAGATGACATACCATTATGTTCAAATCCAAGGGGCGTGCTGGGGCAGTATAGGGGCAGGCTAGGGCAGTATAGGGGCAGACTATGATCTTCTATTAGAAGTAATATAAGGAGGACATGAAAGGGTTATGAGAAGCAGCAGCTGGGTCTTAGCTTTAAAAAGTGTCTTCCTTGGTTTTCCTCCCAGCAGAAATGAAAGAGAATGGGATTCGGTGTAGGGAAACGGTAGAAGTGGCTATGGCGGGGTGGTGGTTTGAGGTGGTTCTTACATCGTCATTGGGAAAGGCCAGCAAACCCGGAGCTCCATGATCAGAAAAGAAGACAAAGACATGGTCGTTCGGTCCACTGCAAGAGAACAGAAAAAAAAGTGACTTACCCAAATTATGTGATGTCATGTTATAGCTGAAAGCTGTGCAGAGTTACTATTCGAAGCAGAGTTGCCACATTATATTTACATTTTTAAATTTTTTTTTACATTTCTCCAGAGTCTTGCTGGTTTCTGGCCTAGGCAAAAATGAGGTCATACGTCCCAGGAGTCTTCATGGGCATCTTTTTTCCCTTTTATCTGGAGGAGGGTCTTTCTCAGCTAAGCACGCCCTCCTTTTCTGGCATCCCTGAGCTAAGGGCAGGTAGATTTCAGTTAGTAAGCCCCACATGAATCATCTGGCCTTGCTTAAGATGGCCACCACTAGAAATGCTAAGGGGGGTTTCAAAGTGATTTATCAGCAAAATAAAAGCATGGAGACATGGATGGAGGGGGAGTTTTCCTTGATTATTAAAAATGAATTTCCGTTTTAAAGATTTATCTGATTTCCAGATATGACATTTTTTATATAGTGACATTGGCCTAGCTTGGACCAATGTAACCATTTATGTACCATACCTCTAGGACCCCTGGAACCTGGAAATCACTGTAGCGGGCACTGCCAATACAACTTCACTACAGTGATCTCCACTAGCCTCTGGGTCCCGTGCTGAGCGGCTGCCCTGTGAACACAGGAGGTCTCTTGTTTGCCACGGGTGCCATTCACTTTACTATAAATGCAAAGCATTTTATGATTGGATGAGGTGGGGAATGTTTAGATTTCTACCTCATCCAATCAGAGAACTCTTTGTAATAATTGATAAAAAAGGAAAGAAAAGGAGGTTCTTTGAATGGTGCCCGTGTTCCTGTGTTCAGGAGACAGCAGGGCAGCCACTTGGCACAGGACCTGGAAGCTAGTGGATACTGTAGTAACAGTGTCTACTACATTAACTTCCAGCTGCCAGGAAGATCCCACAGGCACGGAACATACATACTTCCATTGGTCCAAATATGTAAAAACTGCCAAGCCTGGAATTCAGCTTTAACGAGAGGGGCAACAGGGAACATCACATTTCAGAAGTATGGACAACTTTGTTGGATGGGTCATAGATGCATACAGGAAGCCCGTATTCCCTCTTCCAACCCCAGCAGCCATCTCATGTGTGACCCCAATCCAAAGGACTGAGGAATAATAATTCACCAACCTCCTAAGCACCTTCCCGGATCCTTGTCCCTTCACCGCCTCCGCGTCACCTCGGAGAACCGCCAGGAAGTTTTTAGGAGTGACGAACTACAAAGACACAACAGACACATCATCAGCAACACGGGATAAAAGGTCCTTCAATAAAATATATTAAATTCTCATGGCGATCCAACTAGTTTTCTGAGCTTTGCTGGAATATTGACAGGGAAATCTAAGTAGGGCTATGACGGAGGGTTAAATAATTCTCCATAATTACTTCCCAGGATCTATAACATAGAACAAAGGAAAGTAATGGAAGATTCCTAATGCCACCTACAGATCTGGGTCTGGTGCATTGACTTCCCGCTGGGAACAGAACTGGAAACCCAACAACATCCCTCTAAAGTGTACCTGTGGTCCCACTGCAACCCAAATTCTACAAATGTGAAGGGTCTTGGTGGATATGTCCCCCAGAATCTAGAGTAGGACCATTACTGGTCTAATGGTGGGAGGAAAAAGCCTGGGGATCAGCTGCTTGTGTTCACTTTCAAGGCTGACACCAGTTCAGCTTTCCTTTTACAGGACTATGCACGGGGGGGGATCATGTGCAGCATGTTGCAGGAACAATGAGATCATCAGCATGGCAATAGAGGTCACACTTGGGACTGGATAGCCGGACCTTGTAAAACCATTTTCATCTTCAATGGCTCCTTCAGACAGAGAAACCACGAGAAGAGTTGGCCTTGGTGTCTCCCAAAGGCCCAAATGGCTCTGAGTAATCCAGACCTTCATTGGTTAGCGGAAGGTGGCCATACCGATAGGATTTCCACTTTCTATTTAAAATATAGCAAGGAATTGTTGCGGCCCCAACCCCCCCATAATGAATGGCCCCACAATCTCAGTATTCTCTCCCCTTTTTACCACCTCTACCCCCCACATCCTGACTCCCCCCCACGCCTTTCCTTCAATCTCCCCTATTAGACTTTCTCCCTCCGTCTTTCTAATCATTCTCCACTATTTACCCCCTACCCCATAAAAAAAACAAAAAAAAAAAAAAAAAACAAAAACACCACACCTTTGCACCATGATGCCTTTGGGAAGCTTATACTGGCCATACACTAGTAGAATGAGCAGCCGCAGACCCCCCACCCCTAACCCCTCCATCTTTAATGGGCCGGACAATGCACATATGTGCCTTCAGACCTGGCAGAGCCCTGTGGCAGATCTGCACTTGCATGGGTGCCTTTTGATTAGGAAGGTACATGAAATTATCTTTGATCTGCGCACATGTCAATCCTTATGCCACGTACACACGATCGGCCTTTCCAACGGGAAATGTTGGATGTGAGCTTGTTGGCGGAAAGTCCGACCGTGTGTACGCTCCATCGAACATTTGTTGGCGGACTTTCCGATCGTGTGTACACAAGTCCGTCGCACAAAAGTTCACGCATGCTCGGAAGCAGAAGCGGTCGGTCTTGTAAACTAGCGCTTGTAATAGAGAATTAACATTCGTGACGCGGCAAATTATGAAATCTACAAACGCAGCGCACAATTCTCTTCTTCTTTAATGGGATAATAATGAAGCTGCTTTGCTGGTGATACTGATGGAGTTATTGAAAACAAATTTTCAAAGACTTTTTTTTCAAGTGATATCAAGAATAATAATAATAATAATAATAATAATAATAATAATAATAATAATGCTAAATGAAAAACGCAAAAAGAAAAGCGCGAATCAACACTCACCAAACTTCTACTAACACGAAATTAGCAGAAGGAGCCCAAAGGGTGGCGCTAAAGAGCTGAAAAACCACGTAATACGTGTAGTACGTCACTACGTTCGTAATTGTTGGCCAACATTTGTGTGGCCATGTGTATGCAAGACAAGTTGGAGCCAACAACCTTCGAACAAAATTCCACGGTTTTGTTGTCGGAAAGTCTGATCGCGTGTACGAGGCATTAGACTCATGTGGGGACCGGACACAAAGGGGTTGATTTACTAAAGGCAAATAAACTGTGCACTTTGCAGTCGCTCCAGTAAATGAGGAAAAGCTTCACTTTGCAAACAATACCCAATCACGTGCAAGAAAATAAAAAAAATAAAAAAAAAAAACACAGCATTTTGCTTGCACATGATTGGATGATGGAAGTCAGCAGAGCTTCTGCTCATTTACTAAGCTCTGGAGCAACTGCCCTTATAGGGGAGCAACTGCAAAGTGCCCAGTCCATTTGCCTTTATTTGCCTTTAGTAAATCAACCCCATAGACTCTTATACCTTCCTAATCATGGTGTGTTCACGCACGTGTTTGCAGATGTGCCGAAGAAAAATTAAATAAATTATACGAATGTCAGAGAAGCATTCTTGCCATTCCATCTCCATCTTTTGCTCTGCACATTCCTTTTTATTATGATGCCCCCCTAGTCTTGACCCCGAGTGGGAAGTGTGGCTGGGAACCACTGCAGCACCAAAATTGTGAGTCTCACCTCCTTTGTGTAATCCTTCAGTACTCCGGGGTACACGTTTGTCCCATTGGGCCGGTTTATGATGACTCCATCGGTCGGATTCCTGGACACAAAAATACATTGTATATTATTAGCATGCCGCTCACACTTCTTTATAACTTTAAAATGTATTTTGCTCAACCTAGGGGGACATCACTGCTCCTCCATAGATATAGGCAGGGCCACTGTTAGAAATCATGGGGCCCCCGTACAGCCTTCCTGATTGGCTTCCCCCAATCCCCGCCTTCACCCCACCCGCACACCGTCCCTCCCCCACCCCCAGGGTGCAGCAGAACAGCAGGACTGACTTTATCTGCCTACATCCAAAAAAAAAAAAAAAATTTAAATAAATTCCCTCCCATTCCCCCACCTCCTGGGCCCCTCTGTTGACCTGGTGGGGCCCATGGAAATGGAATTTAAGCCCTGGTAAGCATGTAGGGGCGGTGGTGTGGTCTAGTAAAATCCATTTATTCATTTAAGCAGAAACAAATAATGAAGCTGCCCCCCCCCTGTTTTGTACTGGGCCCAGGCCCCATTAGCTACAGGACTGGTTGAAAGATTATCAGCGGCCCTGGATATAGGGAAGTGAGTGAATGTTGTCACATTACAGAAGCAAATGTTTTACTGGTTAATATAAAGTAAAAAGGAAAAGCCTGAAAAAAAAAAAAAAAAAAAAAAAAAAGGGGGAAGAAAACTAATACAGCCATCACATTGGTAGGTTGTAATATATTCTATTTTTTTTAGGTTAGGTTAAGTTTTAAATGCTGTGACCTTTTTTAAATTCTGTAATAATCATTGGTTTTGTGCAACTGCCTAAAATAAAAAAATAAAATAAATAAATAAAAAAAAATTGATCCCCCCTCCCCCAAGAATCCTCAATCCTGTATCCTTCATTTTTCCCTCCCAGGGAATGCACACAAACCAATCACATGTGGCCTGTTCTAGGAACAATGAGATTCCCGACATGGAATTTGGTTCATATTCACCTCGGCTCTGGAAGGTCCCCCCCCCTCCTCCTTCATGACTAGGCTAGACATGCGCAATTTGTTTCGTTCCGAATTCGTTGTTTGACGAAATTTGACAAATTTGTTAATTCAGAGATATTCAAAATTAACGAAAAAACATTGAACTCATTTTTCCAAAAATGAAAAATTTGCATATTCAAAAGAACGAAAATAAGAACGAAAATCCGAATAATAACTAACTAATAATAACTATTACCAGCTATTAAATTATAGGTATTGGAATTTCATTTCAAATTTGGCGGTTAGTGAACGTAACGAATACAAAACAAATACGAATTTATCCAAAGTTACGAATTATCCGAAATAACAAATGCAACATCTAAATCAATGGAACCTAATGAATTAATAAATAATAATACTGTCTTTTCATTGTTGTTAATTTGTTACGTTCCATTCGTTTAGATGCGGCATTCGTTATTTCCGATAATTTGTAACTTCGGATAAATTTGTACTCGTTACATTAACTAACAGCCAAATTTGAAAGGAAATTCCAATACCTATAATTTAAGATTTATTATTAGTTTGTCCGAATTTCCAAATTTCCGATCATAACAAATGACCCGAAAAAAAAAAATAAAAAAAAACACCACACAACGAATACTGACAAATTTTTTTGGCAGTGCACATGTCTAGACCAGGCACTTTTTTGCTATTCAGCATTGCGCTACTTTAAATTGGTAATTGCACGGTCATGCAATGCTGTATCCAAATGAAATTTGTATAAATTTTTATTTTAAACAAATAGAGCTTTCTGCCTGTGGTATTTGATCACCTCTGGGGTTTTGTTTTTTTAATATATAAACGAAAAAAAAAAAAAAAAAAAAAGACAGAAATTTTTTGAAAAAGTAAACAAAAGAAAAAAGGATCTCACATAGAGAGAGACATAGAGTCTCGCTCATATTTTTTTTTTTTTTTTTTTACTTTCCGCCATAAAACATATCCAATAAAAAGAAAAATTAACAAAAAATAAAATTTCTTTATAAATGTCAAAATATATTCTGCTGCAAAAAAAAAAAAAAACCCAAATAAGTGCATATTGAATATTTTTGCAGAACATTTGTTTTAACATGGGTCCCTATGGAACACGTTCACAACAATGCATTTTTGTGCCTCTGCATTTTTGGAAAGGTTCGGGGATTTTCTAAATGCAAAACGGTGCTTTTTTTTTTTTTTGCTTTTTTGGTTCAATAGACTTCAATTGAGAAGCTGCAGAAAAGCATGTAGTGCATTTTTACCACAATTTTGCTTTGATTTGCAGATTTTAAATCTGCCCAACAACAAATCCCCCCCCCCAAAAAAGAAACACAAAACTAAAACCGTGGGAAAGAAAAAAACACTGCAGAAACACTCAAAAGCAAACTGCATAGGTGTGAATGGAGCCTCATGGCAGCGATCAGCGACTTAGGCTGGCCATAAATTATACAATTTTCCTTTAGATTTACTAAAACCATATAATAGGAGGTCAAACCTGAACACTTTCAATTTGTACACAATCAGGGAGACCCTTCCCCTACATAGCTGAAAGTAAATCTAAAGGAAACTGAACAAGAGAATTGTATAATGTACGGCCAAATTTATAGTGGGACTGTGAGAGTGCGGCGGACAATCTGACACTAACTGAAACTGGGGCAGGGGCGGATCCAGGGGGGGCAATGTGGCAATTCCCCCCCCAAGAAATTAGATGCGGGTGACTGGGGGGGGACTGATTAACTGCCACTGACATCACCAGTGATACCAATACAGTGATCAGTGCTCATACTAGACACTGTCACTGTACTAATGACACTGGCTGGGACGCAGTTAACATCTCGGGGTAATCAAGGGGTTACAGGATTATTAAAAATTTGCTTTTCTTTATAAAAAAAGTCGACAAAGGTCATATTTTCCTGCTCTGTGTAATGGTTTTGCACAGAGCGGCCCCGGCCTTCTTCACAGGTCCTCCGCTGGCACTCCTGGCTCCTCCCCCATAAGCAGTGCCCCCAATAGCAAGCCACTTGCCATGGGGGCACTGGTGCATGCTCACTCCTGAGCCCTGCTCTGTGTGCCCATAATAACAGAGCCACGGCTCGGCCCCGCCCCTCGCCCGCTCCTCATTGGCTGTGATTGACAGCAGTGGGAGCCAATCCCAATACCGACCAACATTCTCTTCTATGGACTTATTAAAGTGGAACTCCAGATGAAGAAGAAAGTCAGACGGTTCTCTAGTTTTATAGTACAGAACACTTACCTTCTATTATACGCGATATCATCATACATCATGACCACGATCTGCTCGTCGGGGATGCCGTTCTTCCTGACTATTTGATACGCGTGGCAGACATCAGCCTGGAAATACAACGTCAGAGGTAAATGTTATATACAGTTATAGCAGAAAGAGTCCAACAATCATTCACCGACCATAGAAAGGACAACATGGGGGAGGGGCAAAGATCTCCCCCTTCCCCCAGAGCTTAAAGCGGAGCGGCACCGAAAAAAAAATTTTTAAAAGTCAGCAGCTACAAATACTGCAGCTGCTGACTTTTAAAACATGGACACTTACCTGTCCAGGGCGCCCGCGATGTCGGCACCCGAGGCCGAAGCGTCTCTCCGTCCTCGGGTGCTGCCGCCTCCATCTTCGGTAAGGGAATCAGGAAGTGAAGCCGTGCGGCTTCACTTCCCGGTTCCCTACTGCGCATGCGCGAGTCGCGCAGCGCAATACGAATGGTCCCTGCTGCCTCTGGGACCCGTGTGTTTCCCAGCAGGCAGCGGGGGGGGAACAGGATGTGGCGTAAATACCCGCAGATTCTGCGGCTATCTACGCCGGAAGTGGGTACAGATACCTGTAATATACAGGTATCTGTACCCCCCTCCCCCCTGAAAGGTGCCAACTGTGTCACCGGAGGGGGGGAGGAATCTAATGAGTGGAAGTTCCACTTTTGGGTGGAACTCCACTTTAACCACTCGCCTACCAGGGCAAATTATTGATTTATTTTGCACATGTTACAGTTTGCATCTTTTTTTATGTAAACCCGCTAAAAAGAATAAACTCTCTGAAAGTAGAGACCCTGGAGAATGAAATGGTGCGGAGCTGCATTTTTTATGTCGCACAAATATTTATGCAGACATTTATCAAATGCATATTTTCAGGATATAGAAAATACAATAAAGTGAATGTTAGTGTAAACAAAACACATTATACCCAAATTTTTTTGGTAAAACAGAAAAGATTGGGTTGTGTCAAGTAAATAAATACCAAACATGCAAAAAAAATAAAAGGGATTTGTATGTTATCAACATTATAAAGAAAAAGAGAACGGATGTCCCTGGAGTTCCTCCTGCTCTCAATGGCCAAGCTGCTTCCTGCATTCCCGGGCTCCCCGGAGGAACGGGAGAACCCAGGAACTTTGTCAAAAGTATTGGGACACCTGCCTTTACACGCACATGAACTTTAATGGCATCCCAGTCTTAGTCTGTAGGGTTCAATATTGAGTTGGCTCCGCCCTTTGCAGCTATAACAGCTTCAACTCTTCTGGGAAGGCCGTCCACAAGGTTCAGGAGTGTGTCTATGGGAATGTTTGACCATTCTTCCAGAAGCACAATTGTGGGGATCTGGCAGTGATGTTGGATGAGAAGGCCTGGCTCGCAGTCTCCGCTCTAATACATTCCAAAGATGTTCTATGGGGTTGAGGTCAGGACTCTGTGCAGGCCAATCAAGTTCCTCCACCCCAAACCCACTCATCCATGTCTTTATGGACCTTGCTTTGTGCACTGGTGAGCAGTCATGTTGGAACAGGAAGGGGCCCTCCCCAAACTATTAGGGGTGCAACGGCACGTCACCGATCCATGATCCGAAAGGTTCAGCTTGTTCGGGTCGGCACACATGCGCTCCGCGGAGCGTGCCACCGCCTCAGCCTTAGGAAAGGCTGCGGCTTTGGCCTAGCTCCGGAGCAGCGGCCATCTTTGCTTTGGGGAGCGACTGTGCATGAGGTGAGCCACCTAACCTGGGATTCCTGGTCACGGTGCAGCTTGCCCCAGATCTATGGCATCGGAGGGCTACGGGGGGGGGGGGGGTCGTCCCTTCCCACTGCCTGTAAAAGCTATTAGGATGGCTTTTACATTAGAGGGAATCTCTGGCTGAAAATACATTCATCTGAATGAAGCCTGTAGCTGCAGGCATCACCCAGATATCACCACTTCAGCCTAAGGTCACATGACATCCTATGGGTAGGAAGTGGTTAAGCAGCCAACTAGGCAAGTGTGAGATGAAATCTGTGCCTACATTTCAGTGCTCAGCTCTGCCCTGTCCTGCCTACTGCACCCATGCTGAAGCTCGTGCGAAGTCTCGGCGTCAGGAATGAAATCTGTATTTGCGTATTGAAGCATTTCACACTTTTGCCCTCCCGGGCCAGTTGAGTAGTCAATTATGTGTAGGGGCCTACTCCCCTGGGGAGTAGGGGCGGTTGAATAAATTTAGATTTTTACATTTTTATTGGGTATGTATTATAGCAGAAGTAAAAAATATTGTTTTTTTTTTCAAAATATTTTTTTTGTTGATAGCGCAAAAAATTACTGCAGAGGTGATCAAATACCACCAAAAGAAAGCTCTATTTGCGGGGGGGGGACATCAATTTTATTTGGGTACAGCATCGCACGACCGCACAATAGTCAGTTAAAGTAACGCAGTGCCGTATCACAAAGAATGGTCTGGTCATTAATGGGGTAAAACCTTCCGGGGCTGACATGGTTAACCCTTAATTTACTCTAATCAGCCTTAATTAACTTATTCTCCCTTTAATTATTACATTCCTGCTGATTTTTCGTTTGTTTACTTCCATTTTATAAACTATTAATAATTAAACCTTTTTTTTTGTTTGCTTTGCTCTTTAATATTTTTACACCTTTAACGTATATTTACATGTTTCACATTGAAAAAAAATTGCAACATTTAAAAATAAATAAATGTATTTCATTTGTAAATAATTTTTCAATACTTTGTATCATTGCTGACAGCTGAAGTGTAAACAAAACAGTTGCCGGTGTCTTGCTGAGAATGTTCCCTCGGCGGATAAGTTCCCCGCCTGTACTGCACAGGCGCAGCGCCTGCGCAGTACATACTACTCTCAGCCGCCGGAGATAGCCGAAGCTCAAATGCTTCAATCAGCTGTACACGGCGCCTGTGCTCTGGGTCCAGGTTCCTTCCCCACCATCCAAGTGGACCTAGAGGGGGAATCTAAAAGTGCCGAGTGCAGAGAGGCCGTGCCCGAAGCGTGGCGAGCGAAGCGAGCCCACGAGGGGCCCTCTTACAGGCGCCGTGTACAGCTGATTTTCAGCTGTTCTGCTTTGGCTATTTCCACTGATACCTACTGCGCAGGCGCAGTAGAGGGGGGAACTTATACGCCGAGCAGAACTTCCTCGGCAGAACACCGGCCGGTATCAGTAATTGGTATAGGCGTATGCAAAAAATAAAAATAAAAGTGTTTCGGTGCATCCCTACTAATTACTTATCCAACAGAGCAGAACTTACCTGGGCATGTGATATTAGCTACTTGATATAAAATCTTATTACTGAACTTTGTGAATTAGGCAAAAATATATCCTTCCAGTAGACATGACACTTCATACATATCTTTGCATCAGGGGGGCTGTCTGTAGTAAAGTGCCGATACGTGACGCCTAATACATATCTATGCATCGGGGGGATTAGTTGTAATTAATATGCCAATAGATTTTCTTCCTTTCTATGCAAAAGAAAGGTGGTCTGTAGTGTAAGTTTTGACTTGTGCCAGTTCATATATATCTGCAAAATCTGAAAATTAGTGTTGTTATATTGAGTCCCTGATGAGAGAAGGTGATATCGGGAGCTCTCACCTGATGTCTATAGTTTTCCCAACCATTGGAGCCGGCCACCAGGACCACCCAGTGCTTCCCACCATCTTCTGGGTCCTCAATTGGGATGGAGGTGGCCAGGACGGCGAGGCCAAGGAATAGCATTACTGAAAACATCTTCAAATAAGTATCCGATCCCTGAAGAGACAACATGAAGAGTGATTATACACAGGGAGCATGAGGGATATCTCCTCAGGTTGTATGTTCTGGTCCACAGACCTCAATCTACAATACCCCCACTGGAGTCCAAGCATGTACACCAAGACACCCACTAGATATTAACACCAAGTAACATATTACTATAGATCAACCAATATCCTGACATCCTGCTGTGCGGGGTTGTGTGATAGACCTGCGGCTGCCGGTAGACATACTCTACACCACAGAGCTGATTGAACTTTAGCTTGTTCTATTAATTGAGCTGATCTACGAATGAAGCTGAAGGACGGTGCTGCTCCCCGGCATGCGTCTGCAGCTACGGACAAAGGCTGCCAATCAATCCTCATTACATATTCGTCTTCTTGCTAGAAGCGTGATTGGACAGCTTGGGGTGATGTGTTGGGGCGCTAGCTGTCCAACCACTCTGCTCAGCATCTGCTATATGCACCTGATCCCCCTGGGTAATATATAAAAAAAATTTCCTCTTTAGGAAAAAAATATTTCTTCTTTAAAGCAAACCTGTGTACTTTAGTACTATTATTTAGTGATATATTTATATAAGCCCAATCACTCTGTCATCTGCCAATATATCAATCTCTCCCCCCCCCACCCATCAGCTCTCTCCATCTGCTGATCCCCCCCCCCCACTTCCCATTGTTAGCTCTCTCCATCTGCCGATCTTCTCTTCTTATGCTCCATACACGCGATCAGAAAATCATACAAAAAATGCAGATTTGGAAGCGATCGTACGATAAGCTGATCGTTAGTACAGAGCTTTCAAAAGCCGATCAGGACAGTTCATCCGATATTTAATCAGACATGCACGAAAACAAAAAATGTTGTACAATTTTCGTTTAATCAGTACAGCTGTCATTTGAAAATGCAATACAAATGTATTACAACACATGACATCACTTCCGAATTGTTATTCTTTCATACAAGAATTTTCGTGACTTTAGTAAACTCATCAGATTCGATCTGAGATTAGAATTCAAAAAAAAAAAAAAAAAAAAGGGGACAATCATTTGTCCGTTAATCTCGTCGTGTGTACCGGGCATTAGTCAGATCACTCCATTGCCTGATCCCCCCACAAATCTCTTTATTCCCCAGTAGCCCCCTCCCCCACACTGCCCCCAGCAAAGTACTTCTATAATAATAATAATAATAATAACAACAATAACAATAATCTTTATTTAGAGGTAGCTTTTCAAAGTGCTATACAAAGGAGATCTATATCCCCCACACTGCAGTCCTGGCTGACCTCCCTGCCCCCCCCCCATCATCAGATCTCCCCATCTGCCGATCTCCCCCCACTGTCAGATCCGTCAGTCAATCTGTCCCCCCATATCGTCAGGTCTCTCCGTCTGATGACCTCCCCCATATCGTCAGGTCTCTCCGTCTGATGACCTCCCCCATATCATCAGGTCTCTCCGTCTGATGACCTCCCCCATATCGTCAGGTCTCTCCGTCTGATGACCTCCCCCATATCGTCAGGTCTCTCCGTCTGATGACCTCCCCCATATCGTCAGGTCTCTCCGTCTGATGACCTCCCCCATATCGTCAGGTCTCTCCGTCTGATGACCTCCCCCATATCGTCAGGTCTCTCCGTCTGATGACCTCCCCCATATCGTCAGGTCTCTCCGTCTGATGACCTCCCCCATATCGTCAGGTCTCTCCGTCTGATGACCTCCCCCATATCGTCAGATCTCTCCATCTGATGACCTCCCCCATATCGTCAGATCTCTCCGTCTGATGACCTCCCCCATATCGTCAGGTCTCTCCGTCTGATGACCTCCCCCATATCGTCAGGTCTCTCCGTCTGATGACCTCCCCCATATCGTCAGGTCTCTCCGTCTGATGACCTCCCCCATATCGTCAGGTCTCTCCGTCTGATGACCTCCCCCATATCGTCTGATCTCTACATCTGATGACATCCCCCATATGGTCAGGTCTCTACATCTGATGACCTCCCCCATATCGTCAGGTTTCTCCATCTAATGACCTCCCCCATATCGTCAGATCTCTACATCTGATGACCTCCCCCATATCGTCAGATCTCTACATCTGATGACCTCCCCCCATATCGTCAGATCTCTACATCTGATGACCTCCCCCCATATCGTCAGATCTCTACATCTGATGACCTCCCCCATATCGTCAGGTTTCTCCATCTAATGACCTCCCCCATATCGTCAGATCTCTACATCTGATGACCTCCCCCATATCGTCAGATCTCTACATCTGATGACCTCCCCCATATCGTCAGGTTTCTCCATCTAATGACCTCCCCCATATCGTCAGATCTCTACATCTGATGACCTCCCCCATATCGTCAGATCTCTACATCTGATGACCTCCCCCCATATCGTCAGATCTCTACATCTGATGACCTCCCCCCATATCGTCAGATCTCTACATCTGATGACCTCCCCCCATATCGTCAGATCTCTACATCTGATGACCTCCCCCATATCGTCAGATCTCTACATCTGATGACCTCCCCCCATATCGTCAGATCTCTACATCTGATGACATCCCCCCATATCGTCAGATCTCTACATCTGATGACATCCCCCCATATCGTCAGATCTCTACATCTGATGACCTCCCCCATATCGTCATATCTCTCCTTTGCATGAGCTGTGACCTGGAAGGAGAAGAAGATTCCCGGCCACGAAAATTATTTTCTGTAACAACATGAGGAGAAATCGAAGGCTTGTTTGGTTGAATTTCGAAAAGAATGGTGGTATCATCAGATCATAAAATATCTGATTTCCAAAAGAAAATCCATTCGGAATTCGACTCATGTATGGCCGGCATTAGTCAGATCCCTCCATTGTCTGATCTCTCCCTCTACTGAACCCCTCCCCCAACACACACAGATCTCTTTATTCCCAAGTGGTCCCCCCTCCCCCACACTGTCTCCAGCAGGGTACATCTATAATATTATTATTATAATAATACAGGATTTATATGTCGCCAACAGTTTACACAACGCTTTACAACATGAGGACAGACATTACACTTACAATACAAACCAATACAGGAGGGCTCGGCTCGTTAGTTTACAATCTAGAAATAATCGAATCTAATAATAAACTTTCTTTTATAGAACAGCTTTAGAGGTATCTTCTCAAAGTGCTATACAAAGGAGATCTATACCCCCCACACTGGCCGACCTCCTGATCACTTACCTGCTCTCCTCTGCAATCTGAGTGTTGTCACAACGATGAGTCCGCAGATTGTGACTCTGTATCCTTCCTCCCAGCTATAAACACAAAAATGGGGGCGGGGTCACCACTGGTCAACAGCTTCACCCACCAATCACCAGCGCCGGAGCCTGCACATGACTGGTCACATTGGCCGGTGATTGCAACATCCAAGAACTTCAACGCCCCGGCGCAGACTATATGGTGTCCTTTGTATCCATTATGGTAATTTATGAATGTGTGCCTATAGGAGGAAATCTGCCCAGCAACAACCACCTGGCGGTGGATCTAACCTACCCCACTCCATCCAGAACTCAAATAAACTTTGGGCTGGAATTAAACTTTAACCCCTCATCTTTTTTTAATCCTTTATTTTATTTTTCGCACACATTTTATTTATTTCAGGAACTTATATAGCGCAATCAATTTATGCAGCACTTTCCTTATATTATATATTCATCAGTCCCTGCCCTCAGGCCGGGTTCACACCGGTACGACAAACGCTCCGACATTGGGAGGTCATGTTGCATGATGTGTGAAAATTAATGTTTCCCTATGGGAGCCGTCCTAACTGGTCCAACACAAGTCGGTCTGACTTTGAAAATGCTCCCTGTACTACTTTGACCCGACTTTGATCCTACTTCAGCCCATTGACTATCATTGAAGTCGGATCGCCGTCTTGCATGATCCGACTTTGGCATGCGACTTGTGCTCTGATGATCTTGAGGGGGAACGCCACACCAAATTTTAAATAAAAAAACCAGCATGAGTTCCCCCTCCAAGAGCATACCAGGCCCTTGGGTCTGGTATGGATTTTAAGGGGAACCCCCTATGCCGAAAAAAAAACGGCATGGAGGTCCCCCAAAAATCCATACCAGACCCTTATCTGAGCACGCAGCCCGTCCGGTCAGGAAAAGGGATGGGGACGAGCGAGGCCCCCCTCCTGAACCGTACCAGGCCGCATACCCTCAACATAGGGGGTGGGTGCTTTGGGGCGGGGGGCACCCTGCGGCCCCCCCACCCCAAAGCACCTTGTCCCCATGTTGATGAGGACAAGGGCCTCTTCCCGACATCCCTGGCCGTTGGTTTTCGGGGTTTGCGGGCAGGGGGCTCAACGGAATCCGGGAGCAAAGGGGGCCCCAGATCCCGGCCCCCACCCTATGTGAATGAGTATGGGGTACATCGTACCCCTACCCATTCACCTGGAGGGAAAAAAGTGTCAATAAAAAAAACTCTCCAGCCTCTTCTCCGCTCTCTCTTCGTTCTTCTCCCGCTCACCGGTGTCTTCTGCCGGGCTCCTCCACTATCTTCTGCTCTTCTGCCTACTCTGTTGCTAGCGGTGGTCCGGTCTTCTCCGTTGTCTTCTTCCCTCTTCTCTTCTTCCGATGTTGACACAAAGCTCTCTCCCGTTGTAATGCCGTGTGCGTGGTGCGCAACGACTTATAAAGGCATGGGGCGTGGTCACTGGGTAATGTCACCCGGTGACCCCACCCCTTATGACATCACCACCCGGGGTATGCTGGGGCAGTGACGTCATAAGGGGCAATGTCACCGGGTAATGCATTTGGGTGGTCAAAATATGAATGCAATCTATACACTGGGGGGGAGAACCTCTGGGGGGATCTAGGATGGAAAAGGACCTGGGGGTCCTAGTAGATGAGAGGCTCAGTAATGCCAAGCTGCTCCTAACAAAGCAAACAGAATATTGGCATTAAAAAGGGGATCAACTCCAGAGATAAAACGATAATTCTCCCACTCTACAAGACTCTGGTCCGGCCCCACCTGGAGTATGCCGTCCAGTTCTGGGCACCAGTCCTCAGGAAGGATGTACTGGAAATGGAGCGAGTACAAAGGAGGGCAACAAAGCTAATAAAGGGTCTGGAGGATCTTAGTTATGAGGAAAGGTTGTGAGCTCTGAACTTATTCTCTCTGGAGACGAGACACTTGAGAGGGGATATGATTTCAATTTACAAATACCGTACTGGTGACCCCACAATAGGGAGAAAACTTTTTCTCAGAAGGGAGTTTAATAAGACTCGTGGCCACTCATTAAAATTAGAAGAAAAGAGGTTTAACCTTAAACTACGTAGAGGGTTCTTTACTGTAAGAGCGGCAAGGATGTGGAATTCCCTTCCACAGGCGGTGGTCTCAGCGGGGGGCATTGATAGTTTCAAGAAACTATTAGATAAGCACCTGAATGACCGCAACATACAGGGATATACAATGTAATACTGACATATAATCACACATAGGTTGGACTTCATGGACTTTTTTCGACCTCACCTACTATATATCTATGTAATGAGCGCACAGTACAAGGGTTGCTTTTCCTTCTAATCTCCATGGACAATGTTGTCCCATACTCACCCCAACTACCCTTTATCTCATATTTATTATTGTATGGTGAACTTTACACTAGAGTTTAACCAAGGACACATAGTACTATAAAGGATTCCTGTGCAATATACAGCCGGGGGAGATAAATGGAGTTCAGACTTATTGGCACAGCACATTCCTCGAGGCCCCGAGTGTAAATACTAAAGGGATGACGACATCTGTTTTCATATACACTATATTACCAAAAGTATTGTGACGCCTGCCTTTACACACACACGCACATGAACTTTAATGGCATCCCAGTCTTAGTCCGTAGGGTTCAATATTGAGTTGGCCCACCATTTGCAGCTATAACAGCTTCAACTCTTCTGGGAAGGCCGTCCACAAGGTTTAGGAGTGTGTCTAAGGGAAATGTTTGACCGTTGTTCCAGAAGCGCATTCATGAGGTCAGGCACAGATGTTGGACGAGAAGGCCTGGCTCGCAGTCTCCGCTCTAATTCATCCCAAAAGGTGTTCTATCGGGTTGAAGTCAGGACTCTGTGCAAGCCAGTCAAGTTCCTCCACCCCAAACTCGCTCATTCATGTCTTTATGGACCTTGCTTTGTGCACTGGTCCAAACCATTTGGTGGAGGGGGGATTATGGTGGGGGGGTTGTTTTTCAGGGGTTGGGCTTGGCCCCTTAGTTCTAGTGAAGGGAACTCTTAAGACGTCAGCATACCAAGACATTTCATGCTCCCAACTTTGTGGGAACAGTTTGGGGGATGGCCCCTTCCCGTTCCAACATGTTTGACCATTCTTTCAGAAGCGCATTTGTGAGGTCGGGCACTGATGTTGGACGAGAAGGCCTGGCTCGCAGTCTCCACTCTAATTCATCCCAAATGTGTTCTATCGGGTTGAGGTCAGGACTCTGTGCAGGCCAGTCAAGTTCCTCGACCCCAAACTCACTCACCTTGCTTTGTGCACAGTCATGTTGGAACAGGAAGGGGCCGTCCCCAAACTGTTCCCACAAAGTTGGGAGCATGAAATTGTCCAAAATGTCTTGGTCTGCTGACGCCTTAAAGTGGTTGTAAACTAAGGTTGCCACCTCATCCCTTTAAACCCGGACACATAATAATTACACAGGTTCTGTGCCTGATTAAGGTGGTAATTAAACTCAATTAGTGCCTTATCTGCATTCAATTAGCCACAGGACCCGTGTAATTAATATTTGTTCGGGTTTAAAGGGATGAGGTGGCAACTCTAAGTGACACATAATGGGCTACTATGCTTTACCTTTGCAGGGAAACAAAGAGGAAGTAAACCCATCAGATATGTTTGACTTAGGCTATGTTTCCACTAGTGCGACTTTTCATGCGATTTGGGACTGAAAAGTCGCATGACAAGTCGTACCCCATGATTTACAATGAGTACCGTTCATATCTGTGCGACTTCACAGTAGTCCCTGCACTACTTTGGTCCCACTTTGATGCGACTTGAGATCTATAGACCTCAAGAATACACAGGCATTTCTTCAAGTCGCGGTCAAAAATCGCGCGACTTTGTGGACGCAATAGTGGAAACAGAGCCTAAGGCTCTGTTTCCACTACTGCGAGTTGTGCAACTTGACACATGTGAAAAGTCGCATGACAAGTCAAAATCCCATGTATTTCAATGGTCCCCGTTCTAATCGGTGCGCCTCAAGTCACAGCGACTCCAAATCAGGTTTTTTGCACTACTTTGTCCCGACATCGGTGTGACTTGTTCTCATGTGGTTTTCACCGGTCGCATGACATCGCATCACAAATCGCCATTGCAGAGTTGCACTGTAAGGCTATGTTTCCACTACCGCGCCCCCAAAGTCGCGTGATTTTTACCGCAATTTTTTTACCGCAATTTTTTGCCGCGACTTGAAGCAACGCCTGTGTATTCTTGAGGTCTATGGACCTCAAGTCGCATCAAAGTGGGACCAAAGTAGTGCGGGGACTACTTTGAAGTCGCTGCGTCTTGAAGTCGCACAGATATGAACGGTACTCATTGGAAATCATAGGGGTACGACTTGTCATGCGACTCTTCACATGAAAAGTCGCACTAGTGGAAACCGAGCCTAAATCGCGCAACTTTGGGGTTGCAGTAGCGGAAACAGAGCCTTACAGTCAGTCGTTCATCCACTACTTTGGTTTGACTTTCAAGCAACTTGAGGCACATAGACTTCAATGTTCAGCCTCAAAAGCTGCATGAAAGTCGCACCTAAATGGTTATCATTGGAAAACATGGGGTACGTCTTGTCATGTGACTCTGATTTTCAAAGTCGCATGACAAGTGTGAATGGGGTGTAAGAGGAGGACCTGTGAGGACTTCTAGAAGAAAGGATGGACAGAACAAGGTGGGGCCTCACTGACTATTGCCTGGCAGAGGGGGGGAGGGGGTGATTTCACAGCAGGCTGCGCTCAGAGGAGTGGGGGAGGGGGATAATTAAAGGACAGCTGTACTGTGTACACTTCACCTTCTCTGACACCTCAGAGTCTCTGTCAGCATTTTCAAATCTGATGAAAAGCTCCAAAATAGTCCTGACCACCTTTAACCACATTAGGACATTTTATACCCTTTCCCGACCAGGCCATTTTTTGCGATTCGGCACTGCGTTGCTTTAACTGACAATTGCGCGGTTGTGCGACGCTACACCCAAACAAAATTGGCGTCCTTTTTTCCTACAGATAGAGCTTCTTTTGGTGGTATTTGATCACTTCTGCTGTTTTTATTTGTTGCGCTATAAACAAAAAAAGAGCGACAATTTTGTAAAAAAAACCCCAAACACTATTTTTTACTCTCTGCTATAAAACACTATAAATAAAAAACTGCAAAAAAATCAAATTTCTTCATCAATTTAGGCCAATATTTATTCTGCTACATAATTTTGGTAAAAAAAAAAATCCCAATAAGCGTATACTGATTGATTTGCGCAAAAGTTATACAAGTTATAGCATCTACAAACTATTTTTATGAAATTTTGTATCAATTATATTTTTTTACTAGTAATGGTGGCGATCAGCGATTTTTTTTTTTTGTGGGAGTGCGACATTGCGGCGGATAAATCATACACCTAACTGACGTTTTTTTGGGAACCAGTGACATTATTACAGTGATCAGTGCTAAAAATATGCACTGTCACTGTACTGATGACACTGGCAGGGAAGGGGTTAAAGGGGTTGTAAACCTTCATGTTTTTTCAACTTAATGCAGGGGTGTCCAAACTTTTTTCAAAGAGGTCCAGGTTTGCTGAAGTGAACGTGCGTGAGGGCCGACCATTCTTCCTGACATTCTTTGAACCATTAAAATTTGGTCTAAGTGTGTTTGTCTGAGCAATAAATACACAGCCAAACGAGAATCCTCCTGTCTATGTGGCTGTGTGTGGTGAAGAGATGAGCCGGGCGTGTTATTTGGATATATATATATCTTTTGTGGCCCCCAACGAATCCCCGAGCGCTGCTCAGGACAAAAGATGAGCTCCGGCGTGTTATTTGGATATACCGTATTTATTGGCATATAACACAAACCTTCACTTTAAGAGGGAAGTTTCAGGAAAAAACTAAAATTTTAAATAAAGTACTGTGAAGCAAAATAAATGGTCAGTGGCCATCAATGCAACCTAATCAGTGCCCATCTGCAGCCTCACCACTGACATAAATGCAGCCTCACCAGTGCCTTGAATGTAGCTTCACCAGTGCCATGAATGCAGCCTCACCAGTGCCATGAATGCGGCCTCACCAGTGCCATGAATGCGGCCTCACCAGTGCCATGAATGCAGCCTCACCATTCCCATGAATGCAGCCTCACCATTCCCATGAATGCAGCCTCACCATTGCCATGAATGCAGCCTCACCATTGCCATGAATGCAGCCTCACCATTGACATAAATGCAGCCTCACCAGTGCCATGAATGCAGCCTCACCAGTGCCATGAATGCAGCCTCACCAGTGCCATGAATGCAGCCTCACCAGTGCCATGAATGCAGCCTCACCAGTGCCATGAATTCAGCATCACCAGTGCCATGAATGCAGCCTCACCATTGAGATAAATGCAGCCTCACCATTGACATAAGTGCAGCCTCACAAGTGCCTTGAATGTAGCTTCACCATTACCATGAATGCAGCCTCACCATTGCCATGAATGCAGCCTCACCAGTGCCATGAATGCAGCCTCACCAGTGCCATGAATGCAGCCTCACCAGTGCCATGAATGCAAACTCACCAGTGCCATGAACGCAGCCTCACCATTGACATAAATGCAGCCTCTACATTGACATAAATGCAGCCTCACAAGTGCCTTGAATGTAGCTTCACCAGTGCCATGAATGTAGCCTCACCAGTGCCATGAATGCAGCCTCACCAGTGCCATGAATGCAGCCTCACTATTGACATAAATGCAACCTCACCTTTGACATAAATGCAGCCTCACCAGTGCCATGAATGCAGCCTCACCAGTGCCATGAATGTGGCCTCACCAGTGCCATAAATGTAGCCTCACCATTGACATAAATGCAGCCTCATCAATGCCATGAATGCAGCCTCATCAGTGCCATGAATGCAGCCTCACCAGTGCCATGAATGTAACCTCTGAATGCAGCCTCACCATTGACATAAACGCAACCTCACAAGTGCCTTGAATGTCGCCTCACCATTGCCATGAACGCAGCCTCACCAGTGCCATGAATGCAGCCTCACCATTGACATAAATGCAGCCTCACCTTTGACATAAATGCAGCCTCACAAGTGCCTTGAATGTCGCCTCACCACTGCCATGAATGCGGCCTCACCAGTGCCATGAATGCAGCCTCACCATTGACATAAATGCAGCCTCACCATTGCCATCAGTGCAGCCTGATCCATGCCCATCTGCAGCCTGTGTGGACAGGGAGGGGGGCGGGATGAGCACAGGCAGATTACATAAAGGAGAATCTCCTGTTTACTTGACGGCCTCTTTAATTCAAAGTCCCTCCTCCTATGATAGACAGAAGAGCCATCCAATGCCAGCCCAGGAGGCGGGACTTCCTATTAGAGGCCGCCGAGCAAACAGGAGATTCTCCTGTATTTAATCTGTCGGCACTCGTCCCGCCCCCTCCGAGTCGTCGATAAATACAGGTATACATCTTATGTGGCACTCAGGGATTTGTTGGGGGCCACAAAAAATATATATATCCAAATTACCAGTTGGGCTGTTTGAAACTGGGAAACGCGGGCCGGACTTTGGACATGCCTGCCCTAATGCATCCTATGAATTAAGGTGAAAAAACACCCGGCAGTGACCGCCCCCCCCCACCCGTTTTACTTACCTGAACCCTCAAACTTGACCCGGCGGGGACACGCTGTCTCTCTGCCCGGGGTTCTCTGCTCTTGATTGGATAGATTGATAGCAGCGCAGCCATTGGCTCCCGCTGGTGTCAATCAAACCCAATGACGCGAGCAGATATATTTACCACCGCTCAGGACGATCCAAACCAGAGTGTGTATGTCCTCCACCTCCAGAAAAAAGAGAGAGCCCCCGGTGCTGGCAATTGCTAGTGCAGGTATGCTGACGCGTTTCACACTTACATTAAGTGCTTACTCATAGCTTGAGTTAGGAGTAAGCACTTAATGTAAGTGTGAAACGCGTCAGCTGTTGCTCTGTACCACCCACAGTGGTGCCCTGTGTACCCCATGATCCTGTTTCACAAATAAAGATGAACACAATTTATTCCGGTGTGCGGCTGTCCAGATCTCTTCATCCATCCATACCAATGACACAGGTGTCGGGGGGCCTCTATGGACGGCGAAGGCTGGACTCGGGAGCGCGCCCGCAAGGTAACCCCCTCGGGGGAAGCACTACTCACCTAGGGGGCTATCTGATGCGGGGAGGAGCTGTGAGATCCACCGGGGGACCCCAGAAGAGGAGGTTCGGGGCCACTCTGTGCAAAACGAGCTGCACAGTGGAGGTAAGTATAATATGTTTGTTATTTAAAAAAAAAAATTAGATTTACAATCACTTTAACATCAGGGGGCGATGAAAGGGTTGAGTGTGTTTCCTGGGAGTGTTTTCTAACTGTGTGGGGGATGGGCTGACTGGGACAACACAGAGATCATTGTTACTGCTTAGCAGGAACACAAGATCTCTATGTCCTCCCTGTCAGAACGGCGATCTGCCTTGTTTACATCGGCGGATCCCCGTTCTGCCTCTGTGGGAAAGGACCGCGGGTGGCCGACGGACATTGCGTCTGATTTGCTACCGCCTCTGGCCAATGAGTGCGTGCCCCACACGGGGCTAGTGCACGAAACGACGTACAGGTGCGTTGAGTCGCGCAGCCGTGCCACCTTGTCGCAGTAGATCTGTGGCGGGCGGTCGGCAAGCAGTTAAGCCCCTCGTTCACATTGACTGAGGCTTTGAGATCGTGCGCCTTTGGAAGCGACTTTCAAGACATCTGATGCGGCTTCATGCGCGGATGTCTAGGCAAGTCGCACCTGAAAAGTAGCGCATGTACTGCTTTTTCTAATCGATGCGGCACTGCAAAGCCGGCGTCACACCGATTTGAACAGTGCGATTGCTGGCAATAGAATGCGACTTGTCAATGCGATTTGAGCTGTCAGATCTCTCCAATGTGAACTGAACCTTAAGTGCATAGCTCCCAACTGTCCCGGGTTTCGAGGGACTGTCCCTGATTTGGAGCAATGTCCCTCTGTCCCTCATTCCTCCTCATTTGTCCCTCATTTTGGTCTGATCCATATAGATGTATATAAAATGCACTTTTTAGCCACTTACGGGGCGCCGCACATCGATATACGTCCTTACTTTGAAGGGGAATATCGTTGTTATTGCAGCAGCTAGCTGCCATAACCCCGGTATCCTCTTCTTCGGCCGGCGGTCCGCTTTCAGATAAAAGTGGTCTCTGCGGTGTATTCGCTGCGGAATCACTTTTATTGGTGGCGGGAGAGGGGCCCCCTCCGCCGCATACCGGGGCCGTCGGTAGAGGCGGAGGCGATCGGATGTTGCTCCTTCCTTGGCATGGAGACGAGTGAGGGGGAAAGATGGCCCCCCCACCCGTCTCCATATCATTGCAGGGCGGAAGCGACATCAAAACGTCACTTTCGCCCATAGCTCTTAAAGGACCATTTAAAAAAAAAAAAACATTTTAAATGACACTTTTATTTTATTTTATTTTTTTTTTATTGCATTTTAGTGTAAATATGAGATCTGATGTCTTTTTGACCACCTGATCTCATATTTAAGAGGTCCTGTCATGCTTTTTTCTATTACAAGGGATGTTTACATTCCTTGTAATAGGAATAAAAGTGACACAATTTTTTTTTTTTAAAAAGAACAGTGTAAAAATAAAAAATAAAAGGTAAAATAAAAAAGAAAAAAAAATCTTACATTTTTAAACGCGCCCCATCCCGCCGAGCTCACGTGCAAAAGCGAACGCATACGTGAGTAGCGCCCACATATAAAAACGGTGTTCAAACCACACATGTGAGGTATCGCCGCAATCGGTAGAGCAAGAGCAATAATTCTAGCCCTAGACCTCCTCTGTAACTCAAAACATGCAACCTGTAGAATTTTTTTAAACGTCACCTATGGAGATTTTTAAGGGTAAAATTTTGTCACCATTCCACGAGCGGGCGCAATTTTGAAGCATGACATGTTGGGTATCAATTTACTCAGCGTAACATTATCTTTCACAATATAAAAAAAAAATGGGCTAACTTTAGTGTTGTCTTATTTTTTAATTAAAAAAAGTGTATTTTTTCCAAAAAAAGTGAGCTTCTACGACCGTGGCGCAAATACGGTGTGACAAAAAGTATTGCAACGACCGCCATTTTATTCTCTAGGGTGTTAGAAAAAAAATGTATAATGTTTGGGGGTTCTAAGTAATTTTATAGCAAAAAAAAAAACTATTTTTAACTTGTAAACAACAAATCTCAAAAAGAGGCTCGGTCCTTAAGTGGTTAAGTATCAAAAAGTGTTTTCTAGCGCTAAACCTTTCATCTGATTTCTAAATTGCTACATTTGTAAATTCCAAAAGCCAATATAAAGGAATTGTAGTGGTAAAAAAAAGCACATGTGGGTTTAACCAATCTTGTTTTGTTTTTTTGTACAATTCTCCTTTAATGGGGAGTGGCAAGGGGTGTGTCCTATATCTGCATACTTTTGCTGATAGGTGTCCCTCATTCCCATCTCAAAAAGTTGGGAGGTATGTAAGTGTCACACGTATTTGTGTCACCAACTGTTGTTGGTGGGGGAGGGAAATGTAGCAACCTCTGCACTTGTAGAATCGCTGATGTATGAACATTTCTTATCAGCTGATAAAGTCACCAAAAAGTGTCTGAACTGTAACATGTGACTCCACCAAGACATCGCTGACCATCTCCAGAGAAAAATCACCACCAAACCCAGCAGACACCGACCACCTCTACAGGGGAATGAGGTCTCTGTATTCATGGGCAATCTTAAAGCTGAACTCCGGGCACAAAAACTCATTTCCATCCATTCTTCAATATTCACAAAGGATACAAACCCCACATTGTGTGTTCTAGACATGTGCAGGTCATTTGTTATGATCGGAAATTTGAAAATTTGGAAATTCAGAAATCCAAAAATTTGAAAATTCGAAAATCTGAAATTCGAAAATTTGAAAGAGCGAAAGTCCGAAAATCTGAAATAATAACTAACTAATAATAATAATAATAATAATAATAATTTGAAAATCTGAAATAGTAATAGTTATTATTATTATTATTATTATTATTAGTTAGTTATTAACTATTAAATTATAGGTATTGCAATTTCCTTTCAAATTTGGCTGTTTGTGAAAGTAACGAATACGAATTTATCCGAAGTTACGAATTATCTGAAATAACGAATGGCGCATCTAAACAAGTGGAACGTAAAATAAATTAATAGTGATAAATAATAATAATAATAAAAAGTTTTTATTATTATTATTTATTTTTATTATTCATTTTTTACGTTCCATTCGTTTTGATGCGGCATTCGTTATTTCAGATAATTCATAACTTCGGATAAATTCGTATTCGTTACTTTCGCAAACAGCCAAATTTGAAAGGAAATTCCATTACCTATAATTTAATAGTTAGTAATAGTTATTACGATTAGTGAGTTATTATTTCGGATTTTCAAAATTTCGGTTTTAAAATTTATGAATTTTCGGAAAAATTTGTTAAACGGGTTTTTGTTAATTCTAATATTTCCGAATTAACAAATTTGTTGAATTTCGTTGAAAAATGAATTTGGAACAAAACAAATTGCAAATGTCTAGTGTGTTCAGAATGCCTGTGCATACCCAGATATTACCTTGTAAAAGTAGCTGTGACATCATGTGGGAGGGGCCCAGTAGGCTCCACCTACTACAAAAAAACAACAGGAGGGGCGGAGACAAGACCAGTCCCCCTGCACAAGTAGAGAGATCAGCAGTGAGTGGTCTTTATTACAGGAAGTCTCACACTGGATTACTGCACAGATCTGGAGGAAATACACAAAGATCACGAGATTCAAGAAGAAGACACATGACCGCTAGATTCAGACAATATGGGTGAGATTCACTATAACTGTGCATGGTAGCCAATCAGCTTCTAAGTTCAGCTTGTTCAATTAAACTTTGCCAAAAAAAAATCTAGAAGTTGATTGGTTACGATGCACAGCTGCACCGGATTCTGTGTGCTCCAGTTTTAGTAAATCCCCCACTATTCATTTTATTACGGAGTTTTGTACCGGTAGCAAACCCAATTGGATTTCACAATTTCACATTGGATTTCAGGGGACCTCTAATGTGATTGGGGGGGGCTCTGATGTGATGGGGGGAACTCTGATGTGATGGGGGACCACTGATGTGATGGGGGGGCACTGATGTGATGGTGGATTTCTGATGTGATGGGGGGGACCACTGATGTGATGGGGGGGCACTGATGGCATGGGGGGACCTCTGATGTGATGGGGGACCTCTGATGTGATGAGGGGACCTCTGATGTGATGGGGAACCTCTGATGTTATGGGAGGACCTCTGATGTGAAGTTAATTTCATCATGGTTGTGTGCATTGTCCCAGGCTCAGGTTCCCCATTAAGTAACATTTTGATGGGATGAGGAGGGTGAGCTCTAATGTGATGGAGGAAACCACTGACATGATGAGAGACCTCTGATGTGAAGGGGGCTTCTTGTAAGATAGGGGGCTCCAATGTAGTGTTGCCAACCGCCCATAGATTTATAGGAAGGCCATACATTTCAGCCCATTTTACAGGCAGCGGTGCCTGTAAAAAATATGTCTGCGCCATTGTAAAGTCTGCCGGGCTCATACACACTTGGCCTTTTTTGGGCGGGCGCATGCGCAGTGAGCATGTGATCTAATGGCGCCATTTTTGAATGGACGGCGCACCTCAGCACTTCATCAGAGGAGCAGGCAGGAGACCGAACCCCAGCCTGCCGCTGCGCCGCACTATGGCTAGACTCTGGAGGAGCTTGTTCAGAGTCAGGGATTCCCACCACAGCACTGTGTCCTGCCTGCACCATCCATCCTTGGCTGCTGGAGTGGACTCTGGAGACTCCCATCACTGGACCCCTGGCCTGCATCCATCAATCCATTGCTTGGCTGGCTGCCATCTATTGTGATGCCCACAAGCAGCAGTTATCAGGCAAGAATGGCAGTGGTGACATGTTCACAATCTGTCTTGCTATCTCCTGTATCATGTGCACATCCTCTGACCACCTCTGTATCATGTGCGCATCCTCTGACCACCTCTGTATCATGTGCGCATCCTCTGACCACCTCTGTATCATGTGCGCATCCTCTGACCACCTCTGTATCATGTGCGCATCCTCTGACTACCTCTGCATCATGTGCTCATCCTCTGACCACCTCTGTATCATGTGCGCATCCTCTGACCACCTCTGTATCATGTGCGCATCCTCTGACTACCTCTGCATCATGTGCTCATCCTCTGACTACCTCTGCATCATGTGCTCATCCTCTGACCACCTCTGTATCATGTACGCATCCTCTGACCGCCTCTGTATCATGTGCGCATCCTCTGACCACCTCTGTATCATGTGCGCATCCTCTGTCCACCTCTGTATCATGTGCGCATCCTCTGACCACCTCTTCATCATGTACGCATCCTCTGCATCATGTGCACATCCTCTGACCACCTCTGTATCATGTGCGTATCCTCTGACCACTTCTGTACCATGTCCACATCCCCTGACCACCTCTGCACCATGTCTGTGTCCTCTGACTACCTCTTCTGTATCCTATCCACATCCTCTGACTAGGGATGAGCCAAACAACCCCCCCGGTTCAAGTCGCAGCAGAACATGCGAACAGGCAAAAAATTTGTTCAAACACCATTACAGTCTATGTGACATGAACGTGAAAAATCAAAAGTGCTAATTTTAAGGTTTAATATGCAAGTTATTGCCATAAAAAGGGTTTGGGGACCCGGGTCCTGCCCCAGGGGACATGTATTAATGCAAAAATAGTTTTAAAAACGGACGTTTTTTCAGGAGCAGTGATTTAAATAATGCTTAAAGTGAAACAATAAAAATGAAATATTCCTTTAAATTTCATACCTGGGGGTGTCTATAGTATGCCTGTAAAGTGGCACATTTTCCCCGTATTTAGAACAGTCCCTGCACAAAATGACATTTCTAAAGGAAAAAAAATCATTTAAAACTACTCGCGGCTATAATGAATTGTCAGGTCCGGGCAATACAGATAAAAGTCATTGAAAAAATGGCATGGGATCCCCCCAGTCTATTACTAGGCCCTTTGGGTCTGGTATGAATATTAAGGGGAACCTCAAACCAAATTTAAAAAAAAAAAATTGCGTGGGGGTCCCCCCAAATTCCATACCAGGCCCTTCAGGTCTGGTATGGATATTAAGGGGAACCCTGCACCAATTTTTTTTTTTTAAATGGCATGGGGGCCCCCCAAAAATCTATACCAGACCCTTATCTGAGCACGTAACCTGGCAGGCCGCAGGAAAAGGGGGGCAAGAGAGCGCCCCCCTCCTGAACTGTACCAGGCCACATGCCCTCAACATGGGGAGGGTGCTTTGGGGTAGCCCCCCAAATCACCTTGTCCCCATGTTGATGGGGACAAGGGCCTCATCCCCACAACCCTTGCCCGGTGGTTGTGGGGGTCTGCGGGCGGGGGGCTTATAAGAATCTGGAAGCTCCCGTTAACAAGGGGACCCCCAGATCCCGGCCTCCCCCCTGTGTGAAATGGTAATGGGTACATTGTACCCGTACCATTTCACAAAAAAGTGTCAAAATGTTATTAAAAAAACAAGTCCTTTATTAAAAAATAAAGAAATGAAAAAAGTCCCACAAAGTCCATTCATCTTCTTCTGAGGCTCCGCCGACAGACCAAAAAATAAAATAAAAAAGATCCACCTCCATGGGAGGCACCCGCCATATGACGCTTCAGCGGCGATGACAGTTATTTTATAACTGAGGGCAGGGCCACATGGTGATGTCAGTGGGTGACCCCGCCCTCCTCTGATGCACGGGGACTTCCCAATGGCTTCCCCATAACGTCAGAGGGGGCGGGGCCACCTGGGTATGTAAATGCATGGCCCTGCCCCCTCTGATGCCCGGGCAAGGGTTGTGGGGATGAGGCCCTTGTCCCCATCAACATGGGGACAAGGTGCTTTGGGGGGCTACCCCAAAGCACCCTCCCCATGTTGAGGGCATGTGACCTGGTACGGTTCAGGAGGGGGGGTGCTTTCTCGTCCCCCCCTCTTTTTCTGCGGCCTGCCAGGTTGCATGCTTTGGATAAAGGTCTGGTATGGATGTTTGGGGGGACCCCCAAGCCATTTTTTTTTTTTAATTTTGGCACGGGGTTCCCCTTAAAATCCATACCAGATCTGAAGGCCCTTTTATGGAATTTGAGGGGACCCCCACGCAATTTCTTTAAAATTTTTGGTTCGGGGTTCCCCTTAATATTCATACCAGACCCAAAGGGCCTGGTAATGGACTGGGGCGGAATCTATGCCATTTTTTTAAATAACTTTTATCTGTATTGCCGAGTCCAGACAATTCATTATAGCCACGAGTAGTTTTAAATGAATTTTTTTCCTTTAGAAATGTCATTTTGTGCAGGGACTGTTCTAAACATGGAACAAATGCGCCCCTTTACAGGCATACTATAGACAACCCCCAGGTATGAAATTTAAAGGAATATTTCACTTTTATTGTTTCACTTTAAGCATTATTAAAATCACTGCTCCCGAAAAAACAGGCGTTTTTAAACTTTTTTTTGCATTGATACATGTCCCCTGGGGCAGGACCCGGGTCCCCAAACACTTTTTATGACAATACCATGCATATAAGCCTTTAAAATTAGCACTTTTGATTTCTCCCATAGACTTTTAAAGGGTGTTCTCCGGCTTTTGAATTTGCCGCAAACACCCCAAATTGTTCGCTATTCGGCGAACAGGCAAACACCCGATGTTCGAGTCGAACTTACGTTCGACTCGAACATCGGGCTCATCCCTACCTCTGACCACCTCTGTATCATGCCCACATCCTCTGACTACCTCTGTACCATGTCCACATCCTCTGACCACCTCTGTACCATGTCCACATGCTCTGACCACCTCTTCTGTATCCTGTCTGCATCCTCTGACCACCTCTGTATCATGTGCTCATCCTCTGACCACCTCTGTATCATGTGCTCATCCTCTGACCACCTCTGTATCATGTGCTCATCCTCTGACCACCTCTGTATCATGTGCGCATCCTCTGACCACCTCTGTATCATGTGCGCATCCTCTGACCACCTCTGTATCATGTGCGAATCCTCTGACCACCTCTGTATCATGTCCACATCCCCTGACCACCTCTGTACCATGTCCACATCCTCTAACCACCTCTGTACCATGTCCGCATCCTCTGACAACCTACTGTGTACCATGTCCGCATCCTCTGACAACCTCCTCTGTACCATGTTCGCATCCTCTGACCACCCCTGTACCATGTCCACATTCTCTGGCCACCTCTGTACCATGTCCACATCCTCTAACCACCTCTGTACCATGTCCGCATCCTCTGACAACCTCCTCTGTACCATGTTCGCATCCTCTGACCACCTCTGTATCATGTCCACATCTCCTGACCACCTCTGTACCATGTCCACATCCTCTAACCACCTCTGTACCATGTCCGCATCCTCTGACAACCTCCTCTGTACCATGTTCGCATCCTCTGACCACCTCTGTACCATGTCCACATCCTCTGACCACCTCTGTACCATGTCCACATTCTCTGGCCACCTCTGTACCATGTCAGTGTCCTCTGACCACCTCCTCTGTATTGTACGCATCCTCTGACCATCTCTGTACCATGCCCGCAGGGTCAGAATTGCTATTAGGCTTGACTTGGCTCATGCCGATGGGCCCCGCGCTACAGCGCGGACACCAATTGCCGGGAAGGCGTCCCTGGACGTCCTCCTGTTTACTTCCCCTCTGCACACCACCGTGATCGCGCATCAGGGAAGTTCTGTGTTGGCCGTGTCCCTTGGCCAATCACAGATCATGCTAAATGGCTAATCACAGCGGCCATTTAGCACTCGATCGGAGTGTCCAATGAGAGGTGATCTCATATGTAAACATATGAGATCATCTCTCATCACCGGCTCTCCCTCCTCACACACAGATAGCGTGTGAGGAGGGAGAGCTTCCGTGCTGCAGTGGTGAGTGAACACTCACACTAGTTACAGTTACACTACACAACATAGTGCCATCTGTCCCCAGTGCAACCTATCAGTGCCAAATGTGCCCATCGCCATCTGTCCCCAGTGCCATCTGTCCCCAGTGCCAGCTATCAGTGCCAAATGTCCCCATCGCCATCTGTCCCCAGTGCCATCTGTCCCCATCGCCATCTGTCCCCAGTGCCATCTGTCCCCAGTGCCACCTATCAGTGCCAAATGTCCCCATCGCCATCTAACCCCAGTGCCACCTATCAGTGCCAAATGTCCCCAGTGCCATCTATCCCCAGTGCCACCTATCAGTGCCACCTGCCCCCAGTGCCACCTGTCCCCAGTGCCACCTGTCATCAGTGCCACGTATCAGTGCCACCTGTCAGTGTCACATGCCATCTGTTATCAGTGTCACATGTCATCAGTGCCACGTATTAGTGCCATGTGTCATCAATGCCACGTATTAGTGCCATCTGTCATCAGTGCCACGTGTCATCAGTGCCACATATTAGTGTCATCTGTCATCAGTGTCACATTTTTCAAGCTTCAATCAGTGGTCATATAAATAGATTATTACGTTTTTTTAACATGTAACACTGTCTACGGTACCAGTCAACATTTTGTTCTATTTAAAGTAATGTATAGAAGGTAGGGCCCGAAAGTGACTCAAGCCCAGGGGCCCCCACCACCCTAAGTCCTGCCCTGCATGTCCGCATCCTCTGACCACCTCTGCATTGCTGGCAATTGGGTGCGACTTGTCAATGCGATTTGAGCTGTCAGATCTCTCCAATATGAACTGAACCTTAAGTGCATAGCTCCCAACTGTCCCGGATTTCGAGGGACTGTCCCTGATTTGGAGCAATGTCCCTCTGTCCCTCATTCCTCCTCATTTGTCCCTCATTTAGGTCTGATCTATATTAGTTGTATAGAAAATGTACTTTTTAAGTATCAAAAAGTGTTTTCCAGCGCTAAACCTTTCATCTGATTACTAAATTGATACATTTGTAAATTCCAAAAGCCAATATAAAGGAATTGTAGTGGTAAAAAAAGCACTTGTGGGTTTGACCAATTTTTTTTTGTACAATTCTCCTTTAACGGGGCGTGGCAAGGGGTGTGTCCTATATCTGCATACTTTTGCTGATAGGTGTCCCTCATTCCCATCTCAAAAAGTTGGGAGGTTTGTAAGTGTCACACGTATTTGTGTCACCAACTGTTGTTGGTGGGGGAGGGAAATGTAGCAACCTCTGTACTTGTAGAATCGCTGATGTATGAACATTTCTTATCAGCTGATAAAGTCACCAAAAAGTGTCTGAACTGCAACATGTGACTCCACCAAGACATCGCTGACCATCTCCAGAGAAAAATCACCACCAAACCCATCAGACACCGACCACCTCTACAGGGGAATGAGGTCTCTGTATTCATGGGAAATCTTAAAGCTGAACTCCGGGCACAAAAACTCATTTACATCCATTCTTCAATATTCACAAAGGATACAAACCCCACATTGTGTGTTCTAGACATGTGCACTGCCGAAAAATCTGTTCTTTTCATCTTCATTTCATTAGTTTTATTTATTTTTTTCGTTTTTCGGGTCATTCGTTATGATCGAAATTTCGGTAATTTGAAAATTTGGAGATTCAGAAATCCAAAAATTTGAAAACATGAAATTGGAAAATTCAAAAGAATGAAAATTCAAAAATCTGAAATAATAACTAACTAATAATAACTATTAAATTATAGGCATTGGAATTTCATTTCAAATTTGGCTGTTTGTGAAAGTAACGAATACGAATTTATCCAAAGTTACGAATTATCTGAAATATCGAACGCCGCATCTAAATGAATGGAACGTAACAAATTAATAGTAATAAATAATAATAATAATAACAAAAAGGTTTTATTATTATTATTATTATTCTTTTGTTATATATTCATTTTATTCATTTAAATGCGGCATTCGTTATTTTGGATAATTCGTAACTTCGGATAAATTCGTATTTGTTACTTTCACAAATAGCCAAATTTGAAAGGAAATTCCAATACCTATAATTTAATAGTTAATAACTAACTAATAATAATAACTATTACTATTTCGGATTTTCAAATTTTCGGGTTTATGAATTTACGAACTTTTGGAAAAATTCATTAAACGGGTTTTTGTTAATTCTAATAATTCAGAATTAATTTATTTGTTGAATTTCGTAGAAAAACTAATTTGGAATGAAACAAATTGCACATGTCTAGTGTGTTGGAAATGCCTGTGCATACCCAGATATTACCGTGTAAAAGTAGCAGTGACACCATCACTGTGCTGTACATAGCATGTGCAGAGAACAGAGCTGTGGGAGGTACCCAGTAGGTTCCACCTACTACAAAAAAACTACAGGAGGAGGCGGCGACAAGACCAGTCCCCCTGCACAAGGAGAGAGATCAGCAGTAAGCGGTCTTTATTACAGGAAGTCTCACACTGGATTACTGCACAGATCTGGAAGAAATGCACAAAGCACACCGAGATTCAAAAAGAATACAGATGACCAATGGATTTAGACAATATGGGTGAGATTCACTATAACTGTGCATGGTAGCCAATCAGCTTCTAAATTTAGCTTGTTCAATTAAACTTTGCCAATAAAATTTAAAAGCTGATTGGTTAGGATGCACAGCTGTATCGGATTCTGTGTGCTCAAGTTTTAGTAAATCCCCCACTATTCATTTTATCCCGGAGTTTTGACTCAAGCTTAGGGGCCCCCACTACCCTAAGTCCTGCCCTGCATGTCCGCATCCTCTGACCACCTCTGCATTGCTGGCAATTGGGTACAACTTGTCAATGCGATTTGAGCTGTCAGATCTCTCCAATGTGAACTGAACCTTAAGTGCATAGCTCCCAACTGTCCTGGATTTTGAGGGACTGTCCCTGATTTGGAGCAATGTCCCTCTGTCCCTCATTCCTCCTCATTTGTCCCTCATTTAGGTCTGATCTATATAGTTGTATAGAAAATACAAGAAGTGTTTTCCAGGGCTAAACCTTTCATCTGATTTCTAAATTGCTGCATTTTTAAATTCCAAAAGCCAATATAAAGGAATTGTAGTGGTAAAAAAAGCACTTGTGGGTTTAACCAATTTTTTTTTGTACAATTCTTCTTTAACGGGGCGCAGCAAGGGGTGTGTCCTTTGCCTGCATACTTTTGCTGATAGGTGTCCCTCATTCCCATCTCAAAAAGTTGTTGGTGAGGGAGGGCAATGTAGCAATCTCTGCCCTTGTAGAATCGCTGATGTATGAACATTTCTTATCAGCTGATAAAGTCACCGAAAAGTGTCTGAACTGCAACATGTGACTCCACCAAGACACCACTGACCATCTCCAGAGAAAAAAACAGGAGTTTGCCTCATTTAAAATGACTGAACTGCCTATACGTCCCATCCCGATACAGATTAAAGAACAATATTCCTCAGAAAGTGGGACTTTGAATGGACACAAGGCAGTGATAACATAACATTTACAAAATGTATTGTTCAATCAATAAATTACAACATGAAAACACATATAGCTATGATAAAAAACATATGTAATGGGAAAACCAGCTGGAGAAAGGGGAGAGGGCTCGCAAATGATTGTCCGACGCGTTTCAATTGCACATATAGTGCAGATCTTCCTCAGGGAACTTTGCAATTTGCACAGTTCCTAATGCTGTAATTCTACAATAACAAAATGTATACCATCAAAATAATGCACAGAATACAATTGTACATGAAATGAGATGTGTAATTTATGCTCCTAGAAGGTCTGAAGGTACTACTTCAATGTTGGGCCTCTGTATGTGGCCAGGCTGTGTAAAAGTCTCACACATGTGGTATCTCCATACTCAGGAGGAGTAGCAGAATGTGTTTTGGGGTGTAGTTGGAAGTATGCATATGCTGTGTGTGAGAAATAACTTGTTATTATGACACTTTTGTGAAAAAAAAATCTTCATTTTCCCAAGAATTGTGGGAAAAAATTACAACTTCAAAAAACTCACCATGCCTCTTACTAAATACCTTTGACTGTCTACTTTCCAAAAAGGGGTCATTTGGGGGGTATTTGTACTTTCCTGACATTTCAGAGCCTAAGGCCGGGTTCACACTGGTGCGACAAACGCTCAGACATTGGGAGATCATGTCGCATGACGTATAAAAATCAATGTTTCCCTATGGGAGCCGTCTTAACTGGTCCAACACAAGTCTCTCTGCACTACTTTGGTCCGACTTTGATCCTACTTCAGCCCATTGAATATCATTGAAGTCGGATCAAAGTCAGATCGCCGTCTTGCCTGATCCGACTTTGGCATGCGACTTGTGCTGTGATGATCTTGAGTGGGAACTCCACGCATAATCTTATATAAAAAACCGGCATGGGTTCCCCCTCCAAAAGTATACCAGACCCTTCGGTCTGATATGGATTTTATGGGGAACCCCTACGCCGAAGAAACGGCATAGGGTTCCCCCCAAAATCCATACCAGACCCTTATATGAGCATGCAGCCCGGCTGGTCAGGAAATGGGGGTGGGGACCAGCGAGTGCCCTGAACCGTACCATGCCGCATGCCCTCAACATGGGGGGTGGGTGCTTTGGGGCAGGGGGGTGCCCTGCGGCCCCCCCACCCCAAAGCACCTTGTCCCCATGTTGATGAGGACAAGGGCCTCTTCCCGACAACCCTGGCCGTTAGTTGTTGGGGTCTGCGGGTGGGGGGCTTATCAGAATCCGGGAGCCCCCTTCAATAAGGGGGCCCCAGATCCCAGCCCCCCGCCTTATGTGAATGAGTATGGGGTACATCATACCCCCACCCACTTACCTGGGGGAAAAAAGTGTAAAAAAAAAAAAACCCACACTAGACAGATTTTTAAAGTAATTTAGTAGGCAGCCCCGGGGGTCTCTTCCGACTTCTCTGCTCTCCGGCCTCTTCTCCCACTCTCCAGCCTCCTCTCCCGCTCTCCGGTAACTTCTGCTGGGCTCCTCCGTTACATTATGCTCTTTTGCTACCGTTGGCCCGGTCTTCTCCATCGTCTTCTTTCCTCCGGTCTTCTTCTGATGTTGACACGACGCTCTCTCCCGCTGTAATGCTGTGTGCGCGGTGCACAACGACTTATATAGGCATGGGGCGTGGTAACCGGGTGATGTCATCCGGTGACCCCACCCCTTATGACGTCACCGCCCCATCATGCCCCGGTCGGTGACGTCATAAGGGGCGGGGTCAACTGATGACATCACCTGGTGACCACGCCTATATAAATAGTTGCGCACACGGTATTACAGCGGGCAAAAGAGCAGAAGATGGCAGAGGAGCCCGGCAGAAGACACCAGAGAGCGGGAGGAGAACTGGAGACAGAGAGAAGAGGCCGGAGAGAGCGGGAGAAGAGGCCGGAGAGAGAGGGAGAAGAGGCCAGAGAGAGCGGAGAAGTCGGAAGTGGCCCCCCAAGTTGGAAGAGACCCCCCGGAGCTGCCTAATAAATTACTTTAAAAAACTGGTCCAGTGTGTTTTTTTTATTGACTCTTTTTTTTCCCCCAGGTGAATGGGTAGGGGTACGATGTACCCCATACTCATTCATATAGGATGGGGGGCCGGGATCTGGGGGCCCCCTTATTAAAGGGGTCTCCCGGATTCCGATAAGCCCCCCGCCCTCATACCCCAACAACCAACGGCCAGGGTTGTCGAAAAGAGGCCCTTGTCCTCATCAACATGGGGACAAGGTGCTTTGGGGTGGGGGGCCACAGGGCATGCTTGGATAAGGGTCTGGTATGGATTTTGGGGGGACCCCCATGCTGTTTTTTTGGCGTAGGGGGTTCCCCTTAAAATCCATAAAGGACCGAAGGACCTAGTATGCTCTTGGAGGGGGAACCCATGCCAGTTTTTTATTTAAAATTTGGCGTGGAGTTCCCCCTCAAGATTCATACCAAACACAGTGCCTGGTATTGGCAAGTCGGATCCCCATTCATTGAAGTCGGACGCGTCTCTGACTTCAAGTCGCAGTGCAAAGTCAGATCCAAAGTAGGACGAGTGTCGTGTCGCACCAGTGTGAACCCGGTCTCATGAAAGGAGATAGGCCGTCAGTGCATCAGATGTGACGAATTTTCAGTGATTTGCACCATAGCTTGTAGACTCTATAACTTTCACAGAGACTAAATAATATCCACTAATTTGGGTTATTTTTACCAAAGAGATCGCAGTATCAATTTTGGCCCAAATTTATGAACAAAAATGACTTATTTCAAAATTTTCGATCTTTTTTCACTTATGTCGCAAAAAAATAAAAAAAAGCCAGTGGTGATTAAATATCACCAAAAGAAAGCTCTATTTGTATTAAAAAAATGATAAAAATTTTGTTTGGGTACAGTGTTGCATGACTGAGTAATTGGCATTCAAAGTGTGAGAGCGCTGAAAGCTAAAAATTGGTCTGGGAAGGAAGGGTGTATAAATGCCCGGTATTGAAGTGGTTAAATCTTCTGCCCTTGTTGTTTTAACTTTGGATAGTAAAACTTTTTTTCTGCCAGTAAATACATTATACAGCCCACTTCCTGTTTCTTGTCTGGTCATTAGCTTCAGGGCCGGATTACATAGGGGCTATTGGAGCTGCAGCTCTAGGCCCCTTACCTTTAGATAGGCCCATTTAAAAAAAAACAAAAAAAGATTGACTTCGAGGGTCGTGGCTCGGCGACCAGGGGCCACATAGAGCCCAAATTTGGGGGGGTAGGTAACTGAAGGTCCACCCCACTATTGATCAAAATTTGGGGCTCCTATTACCTATGGTCCTGGAGATACGGGGCTCCTTGCGCAGCCTGTCAGAAGCTACACACAGAGCGGCCAGTTTAAATACAAGCCGTCACACTCTGTTTGCAGCAGACTGAGAGGATGAGCTCACAGAGCCTCTCCTCACTACTTGTCAGAGGCTCTGAGCTCAATGGACAGCTTGGAGCCTGCAGAGTATGATAGGCTGCACCGCCTGTCAAACTCGCCTATTGATTTTAATGTGCCACTCTGCAACTGCAAGCCAAACTCGCTCGCAGTAGCAGCATAGTCCAACAATGTAAAACTACCATTCAGCAATGTAAAGAAAAAAGGAGGCGGCAGTAACACCTCATGAACGCCTGTCAGCAGCTGCTATACCACTTGTTGAAAAGCAATACACCACTGATCACTTTTCAGAGGGCAGTAAGTATTACCGCAAATGTGAAAGAAACTTGAAACACATCATCCATTTCACACTCCCCACCAACCAGGTCACTCCCCAGCCACATCCCATGTTAGCCCCCTCCCTTCAACTTATATCACAGGTGACCATTTCCCAACCTGCAGATGGCAGACCCTACTACAAAAGATAACACTCCCAGTTACTCCCCCCCACCCGCTCATTGATATCCCTCCATGACCACCTCACACCCCCCTGCTGACAGACCTCTCCCCCCAGCCTGTCCCCTCACACCTCTCACCTGCTGACCTGTGGATGGGGGAATCACTCCCTCAGTGTTATTGTGTTCTGCCAGTGGGGAGCCTTCCCTACCCACACAATACAATGGTCAGTGTTGCTAACTATAGCTGGCAGCACTGATTGTTTTGGGAAAAACCTGACAAGCTGTTTGTACTCAAGTCGATTAATAGATTGACTTGTGTACAACCAGCTAGCCCATATATAGATCGACTATAGCTGGTCTCTGCTTAATTGGTTTAATTTAAATGTATGTATGGCCCGCTTAACCACTACGCAGTCCCTAAACATCCTTCCACAACCCTTTACATTTTTCCTTCCCAGATTCCTTCATCCTCCTCACCTGTACATAGTGCCCACTGTCATACCCTCCACACTCCTCTCCTGTACATAGTGCCCACTGTCATACCCTCCACACTCCTCACCTGTACATAGTGCCCACTGTCATACCCTCCACACTTCTCTCCTGTACATATTGCCCACTGTCCTACCCTCCACACTCCTCTCCTATACATAGGGCCCACTGTCATATCCTCCACACTCGTCTCCTGTACATACTGCTCAGTATCATACTATCTACACTCCTCTCTTGTACATACTGCCCAATAGGGATGAGCTTCGAGTTTGAGTCGAACTCATGTTCGACTCGAACATCGGCTGTTCGCCAGTTCGTCGAACAGCGAACAATTTGGGGTGTTCGCGGCAAATTCAAAAGCAGCAGAACACCCTTTAAAAGTCTATGGGAGAAATCAGAAGTGCTAATTTTAAAGGCTTATATGCATAGTATTGTCATAAAAAGTGTTTGGGGACCTGGGTCCTGCCCCAGGGGATATGGATCAATGCAAAAAAAGTTTTAAAAACAGACGTTTTTTCGGGAGCAGTGATTTTAATAATGCTTAAAGTGAAACAATAAAAGTGTAATATTCCTTTAAATTTTGTACCTGGGGGGTGTCTATAGTATGCCTGTAAAGGGGCGCATGTTTCCGTGTTTAGAACAGTCTGACAGCAAAATTTCAAAGGAAAAAATGTCATTCAAAACTACTTGCGGCTATTAATGAATTGCCGGTCCAACAATGCACATAGAAGTTCATTGATGAAAACTGCATGGGAATTCCCCACAGGGGAACCCTGAACCAAAATGTAAAAAAAAAATGATGTGGGGGTCCCCCTAAATTCCATACCAGGCCCTTCAGGTCTGGTATGGATATTAAGGGGAACCCCGGCCCAAATTTTTTTTTCAAAATGGCGTGGGGTCCCCCTCAAAATCTATACCAGACCCTTCAGGGCTTGTATAAATTTTAAGGGGAACCCCGCGCCAAAATTTTTTAAAAAATGGTGTGGGGTCCCCCGAAAATTCCATACCAGACCCTTATCCGAGCATGCAACCTGGCAGGCCGCAGGAAAAGAGGGGGGACAAGAGAGCATTGGGAGGGTGCTTTGGGGTAGCCCCCCAAAACACCTTGTCCCTATGTTGATGGGGACAAGGGCCTCATCCCCACAACCCTTGCCCGGTGGTTGTGGGGTCTGCGGGTGGGGGGCTTATCAGAATCTGGAAGCCCCTTTAACAAGGGGACCCCCAGATCCTGGCCCTCCCCCCTATGTGAAATGGTAAGGGGGTACAAAAGTACCCCTACCATTTCACAAAAAAAGTGTCAAAAATGTTAAAAATGACAAGAGACAGTTTTTGATAATTCCTTTATTTAAATGCTTCTTCTTTCTTCTATCTTCTGATTTTTGGGCAAACCCCACGCCATTTTTTTTTATTTTGGTACGGGGTTCCCCTTAAAATCCATACCAGACCTGAAGGGTCTGGTATAGATTTTGAGGGGGACCCCACGCCATTTTTTTTTAAATTTTGGTTGGGGTTCCCCTTAATATCCATATCAGACATGAAGGGCCTGGTATGAAATTTAGAGGAAACCCCCACCTCATTTTTTTTTTACATTTTGGTTTGTGGTTCCTCTGTGGGGAATTCCCATGCCATTTTTATCAATGAACTTTTATGTGTATTGTCGGACCGGCAATTCATTAATAGCCGCGAGTATTTTAAATGACTTTTTTCCTTTTGAAATTTCATTTTGCTGTCAGACTGTTCTAAACATGGGAAACATGCGCCCCTTTACAGGCATACTATAGACACCCCCCAGGTACGAAATTTAAAGGAATATTACACTTTTATTGTTTGACTTTAAGCATTATTAAAATCACTGCTCCTGAAAAAACGTCCGTTTTTAAAACTTTTTTTGCATTGATCCATGTCCCCTGGGGCAGGACCCAGGTCCCCAAACACTTTTTATGACAATAACTTGCATATAAGCCTTTAAAATTAGCACTTTTGATTATTCATGTTCGTGTCCCATAGACTTTAACGGTGTTCAAACAAATTTTTTGCCTGTTCGCATGTTCTGGTGTGAACCGAACAGGGGGGTGTTCGGCTCATCCCTACTGCCCACTGCGATGCCCTCCACACTCCTCTGCTGTACATACTGCCAACTATCTTTCTCTCCACACTCCTCTCCTGTACATACTGCCCTCATACCTTCCACTCTCCTCTCCTGTACATACTGCCCCATCATACCCTCCACACTCCTCTCCTGTACATACTGCCCACTGGCATACCCTCCACACTCCTCTCCTGTACATACTGCCCACTATCTTTCTCTCCACACTCCTCTCCTGTACATACTGCCCTCATACCTTCCACTCTCCTCTCCTGTACATACTGCCCTCATACCTTCCACTCTCCTCTCTTGTACATACTGCCCCATCATACCCTCCACACTCCTCTCCTGTACATACTGCCCACTGGCATACCCTCCCTACTCCTCTCCTATACATAGTGCCCACTGTTATATGCTCCACACTCGTCTCCTGTACATACTGCTTACTGTCCTACCCTCCACACTCCTCTCCTATACATAGTGCCCACTGTCATATCCTCCACACTCGTCTCCTGTACATACTGCTCAGTATCATACCATCCACACTCCTCTCCTGTACATACTGCCCACTGCGATGCCCTCCACACTCCTCTGCTGTACATACTGCCCACTGTCATACCCTCCACCAGTGGCGGAAGTATAGGGGTCGCTGAGGTCGCCATGGCGACTGGGCCCCATGCTGCAGGGGGCCCCTGAGGGCCCCTCTGTTTATCTTGATAGGAGGAGCGGCTGAGATCGATCTCTCCATCGTCGGCCGAACTGTAATCGGCACTGTGCGGGGAGCTTGTCACACTGATCTAAAGTGAAAGCAGTGTGTGCTGTGCTCTTTGTCTCCCCCCTACAGTGCAGTACCCGGCAGGAAGAGGTAAGGTAAAGCACTGCCGTTTTTTAAAAGGCTTTCTGTATGTGTGTTTATATGTGTGTTCATGTATGTGTGTGTGTGTGTTCTTATATGTGTGTTCATGTATGTGTATGTGTGTGTTCTTATATGTGTGTTCATGTATGTGTATGTGTGTGTTCTTATATGTGTGTTCATTTATGTGTATGTGTGTGTTCTTATATGTGTGTTCATGTATGTGTATGTGTGTGTTTTTATATGTGTGTTCATGTATGTGTATGTGTGTGTTCTTATATGTGTGTTCATTTATGTGTATGTGTGTGTTCTTATATGTGTGTTCATGTATGTGTATGTGTGTGTTCTTATATGTGTGTTCATTTATGTGTATGTGTGTGTTCTTATATGTGTGTTCTTATATGTGTGTTCATGTATGTGTATGTGTGTGTTCTTATATGTGTGTTCATGTATGTGTATGTGTTTGCGTGTGTTTATGTGTGTATTTATATATGTGTTTGTGTGTGTATATACAGTATATGTGTGTGTATATTATGTGTGTGTTTATCTATGTGTGTGTTTAGATGCAGTGATGGCCCATGCATTAAGGGCGCACGGGCGCCGCCCCCTCTCTCCAGCCACCCCTCTATCACCAATGGATAGATTCATGCATTGCATGAATCTATCTATGGCCGCCGCTGCCACCCCCTATTCAGGCGCCCAGCCCCTTTTTGGGCGCAGGGAACCTGAATTACAGCGGCGGGGGTGTTTTTGAAGCACCAGATTAGAGCCATAGGCTCTAATAGGCATCAAAAAAGGTGACCTCGCAGGCCACTCAGCTGTGTTAGAAAAGCGAATGACCATTCGCTTTCCTAACACTAAACCGCCTCTCCACCAATCAGGTGCTCGGGTCTGTTACCCGTCACCTGATTGGCTGAAATGACAGGCGCCGCTATTGGAAGCCTATCAGGAGGAGAGGATGGGAGATGTGGACAGCAGGAGACGCATGGAGGACCCCACTCGTCGCAGTCACCCGCTGCCCCACCAAGACAGGGTAAGTGCCGATGAGAGGTCGGGGGTCACACTGGGGGCATTTAATGGGCACACTGGCAGCATTTAATGGGCACACTGGCAGCATTTGGCACAGTGGCTGCGTTTGATGGAACACTGGCAGCATTTAATGGGCACAGTGGCAGCATTTGATGGGCACACTGGCAGCATTTAATGGGCACACTGGCAGCATTTAATGGGCACACTGGCAGCGTTTGATGGGCATAGTGGCAGCGTTTGGCACAGTGGCTGCAATTGATGGCACAGTGGCTGCGTTTGATGGCACACTGGCAGCATTTAAGTGGCAGCGTTTGATGGGCACAGTGGCTGCGTTTGATGGGCACAGTGGCTACGTTTGATGGGCACAGTGGCTGCATTTGATGGGCACAGTGGCTGCGTTTGATGGCACACTGGCAGCATTTAAGTGGCACAGTGGCTGCAATTGATGGGCACAGTGGCTGCATTTGATGATTTTTTTTCCAAAAATGTTTGCGCCCCCAAAAAAATTTTGAGCACCAGCCGCCACTGTTTAGATGTATGTATGCACATTTTATGTATGCACGTTTAATCCTGACACCCTATATGTGTACAATCAGGACTGATTTTTTTTCTTGCTCGTTCAAAGTACCAGCAACAAAATGCTGTTCCTCTGAAAAGCGATCCATGCTCAGATCACTTTTTAGAGGCATTTGACAGCCGGTAAAGAGGCAATATGTTGCCTCCTGACCACCTGTTTTAACCCCTTAAAGTGATTGTAAAGGTTTTTTTTTTTTAAATAACAAACATGTCATACCTTCATTGTGCAGTTAGTTTTGCACAGAGTGGCCCCAAACACCGACTTCTGGGGTCCCTCGGTGGCTCTCGCGGCTCCTCCTCTTATCAGACATCCCCCTAGGAAAAGCGCTGTCCAGGGGTCAGGGGGGCCCTTCATGATTTCTTGCATCGGGGCCCTGAAGGTTTTAGTTATGCCACTGCCCTCCACACTCCTCTTCTGTATATACTGCCAACTATCTCTCTCTCCACACTCTTCTCCTGTACATACTGCCCTCATACCTTCCACTTTCCTCTCCTGTACATACTGCCCCTCCTCAGGGAGTTGTTCCCTGAGGAGGAGGGAGTTGTTCCCTAAGGAGGAGGGAGTTGTTCCCTGAGGAGGAGGGAGTTGTTCCCTGAGGAGGAGGGAGTTGTTCCCTGAGGAGGAAGTGGAGGGAGTTGTTCCCTGAGGAGGAGGGAGTTGTTCCTTGAGGAGGAGGAGGGAATTGTTCCTTGAGGAGGAGGGAGTTGTTCCCTGAGGAGGAAGAGGAGGGAGTTGTTCCCTGAGGAGGAGGGAGTTGTTCCCTGAGGAGGAGGAGGGAGTTGTTCCTTGAGGAGGAGGGAGTTGTTCCCTGAGGAGGAAGAGGAGGGAGTTGTTCCCTGAGGAGGAGGGAGTTGTTCCCTGAGGAGGAAGAGGAGGGAGTTGTTCCCTGAGGAGGAGGGAGTTGTTCCCTGAGGAGGAAGGAGTTGTTCCCTGAGGAGGAAGGAGGGAGTTGTTCCTTGAGGAGGAGGGAGTTGTTCCCTGAGGAGGAAGAGGAGGGAGTTGTTCCCTGAGGAGGAGGGAGTTGTTCCTTGAGGAGGAGGAGGGAATTGTTCCTTGAGGAGGAGGGAGTTGTTCCCTGAGGAGGAAGAGGAGGGAGTTGTTCCCTGAGGAGGAGGGAGTTGTTCCCTGAGGAGGAGGAGGGAGTTGTTCCTTGAGGAGGAGGGAGTTGTTCCCTGAGGAGGAAGAGGAGGGAGTTGTTCCCTGAGGAGGAGGGAGTTGTTCCCTGAGGAGGAAGAGGAGGGAGTTGTTCCCTGAGGAGGAGGGAGTTGTTCCCTGAGGAGGAAGGAGTTGTTCCCTGAGGAGGAAGGAGGGAGTTGTTCCTTGAGGAGGAGGGAGTTGTTCCCTGAGGAGGAAGAGGAGGGAGTTGTTCCCTGAGGAGGAGGGAGTTGTTCTGTGAGGAGGAAGAGGAGGGAGTTGTTCCCTGAGGAGGAGGGAGTTGTTCCCTGAGGAGGAAGGAGTTGTTCCCTGAGGAGGAGGAGGGAGTTGTTCCCTGAGGAGGAGGAGGGAGTTGTTCCTTGAGGAGGAGGGAGTTGTTCCCTGAGGAGGAAGGAGTTGTTCCCTGAGGAGGAGGAGGGAGTTGTTCCTTGAGGAGAAGGGAGTTGTTCCCTGAGGAGGAGGAGGGAGTTGTTCCCTGAGGAGGAGGGAGTTGTTCCCTGAGGAGGAGGAGGGAGTTGTTCCCTGAGGAGGAGGAGGGAGTTGTTCCTTGAGGAGGAGGGAGTTGTTCCCTGAGGAGGAAGAGGAGGGAGTTGTTCCCTGAGGAGGAGGGAGTTGTTCCCTGAGGAGGAAGAGGAGGGAGTTGTTCCCTGAGGAGGAGGGAGTTGTTCCTTGAGGAGGAAGGAGTTGTTCCCTGAAGAGGAGGAGGGAGTTGTTCCCTGAGGAGGAGGAGAGAGTTGTTCCTTGAGGAGGAGGGAGTTGTTCCCTGAGGAGGAAGGAGTTGTTCCCTGAGGAGGAGGAGGGAGTTGTTCCTTGAGGAGGAGGGAGTTGTTCCCTGAGGAGGAGGAGGGAGTTGTTCCCTGAGGAGGAGGGAGTTGTTCCCTGAGGAGGAAGGAGTTGTTCCCTGAGGAGGAGGAGGGAGTTGTTCCCTGAGGAGGAGGAGGGAGTTGTTCCTTGAGGAGGAGGGAGTTGTTCCCTGAGGAGGAGGGAGTTGTTCCCTGAGGAGGAGGAGGAGGGAGTTGTTCCCTGAGGAGGAGGAGGGAGTTGTTCCCTGAGGAGGAGGGAGTTGTTCCCTGAGGAGGAGGAGGAGGGAGTTGTTCCCTGAGGAGGAGGGAGTTGTTCCCTGAGGAGGATGGAGTTGTTCCCTGAGGAGGAGGAGGAGGAGGGAGTTGTTCACTGAGGAGGAGGGAGTTGTTCACTGAGGAGGGAGTTGTTCACTGAGGAGGATGGAGTTGCTCCCTGAGGAGGAGGAGGGAGTTGTTCAATGAGGAGGAGGGAGTTGTTCACTGAGGAGGAGGGAGTTGTTCCTTGAGGAGGAGGGAGTTGTTCACTGAGGAGGATGGAGTTGTTCCTTGAGGAGGAGGGAGTTGTTCACTGAGGAGGAGGGAGTTGTTCACTGAGGAGGATGGAGTTGTTCCTTGAGGAGGAGGGAGTTGTTCACTGAGGAGGATGGAGTTGTTCCTTGAGGAGGAGGGAGTTGTTCACTGAGGAGGATGGAGTTGTTCCTTGAGGAGGAGGGAGTTGTTCACTGAGGAAGAGAGAGTTGTTCACTGAGGAGGATGGAGTTGTTCCTTGAGGAGGAGGGAGTTGTTCACTGAGGAGGAGGGAGTTGTTCCTTGAGGAGGAGGGAGTTGTTCACTGAGGAGGATGGAGTTGTTCACTGAGGAGGATGGAGTTGTTCCCTGAGGAGGAGGAGGAGGGAGTTGTTCCCTGAGGAGGAGGGATTTGTTCCCTGAGGAGGAGGAGGAGGGAGTTGTTCCCTGAGGAGGAGGAGGGAGGTTTTCCCTGAGGAGGAGGAGGAGGGAGTTGTTCACTGAGGAGGAGAGAGTTGTTCCCTGAGGAGGAGGGAGTTGACATATGATATCCATTGCTTCCATGTAGGTATTGTAGCCGCCATCCAGTATCTAGCAATACATTTCCTAGCCAGGTACAATAGTCTAGTGATTATAATATACAATCCCTTCTGGTACATTTCCTCATCTATGGCTCCTAGTGGATATACTAAGGGGGGGGTAATTGAAACCGGTGCCTGAGCCAGGCTAGAAATATATTGTATGACCTCAGTCCAATAACGATTACATTTTGGGCATCTACAGATCATATTTTTAAAGTCGCTTGGTTGGGCATAGCAGAGATTCGCTCATCCCCCCAGTCATATCGTTCCTTAGGTGTCTTGTAAGCCCTGTGTAGTATAAATAGCTGTGACAACCTATGAGATGCCGAGATAGAGGCGACTGGGATCAATTCCAAGGCCATATCCCACTGATCTCCATCAATGTCTCCAATGTCAGCCACCTATTTTGCTCTACACTTCAAAGAAGCTGGATCTTGGATGGAGAACAGAGTTGCATACATTTTAGATAATAAACCCGTCCTTGCCTCTGCTTGAAGGATCTCCAGCAACAGAGGAGAGGTACTTAGATGGTCATTTTTAAATAATTACAGTGCCCCGTTAGACCACTTGGGATGAATTGGAGTGGAGACTGCGAGCCAGGCCTTCTCATCCAACATCAGTGCCTGACCTCACAAATGTGCTTCTGGAAGAATGGTCAAACATTCCCATAAACACACTCCTAAACCTTGTGGACAGCCTTCCCAGAAGAGTTGAAGCTGTTATAGATGCAAAGGGCGGAGCCAACTCAATATTGAACCCTACGGACTAAGACTGGGATGCCATTAAAGTTCATGTGCGTGTAAAGGCAGGCGTCACAATACTTTTGGTAATATAGTGTATATGAAAACAGATGTCGTCATCCCTTTAGTATTTACACTCGGAGCCTCGAGGAAGGTGCTGTGCCGATAAGCCTGAACTCCATTTATCTCCCCCGGCTGTATATTGCACAGGAATCCTTTATAGTACTATGTGTCCTTGGTTAAACTCTGGTGTAAAGTTCACCATACAATAACAAATATGAGATATAGGGTAGTTGGGGTGAGTATGGGACAACATTGTCCATGGAGATTAGAAGGAAAAGCAACCCTTGTACTGTGCGCTCATTACATAGATACATAGTAGGTGAGGTTGAAAAAACACACAAGTCCATCAAGTCCAACCTATATGTGATTATATGTCAGTATTACATTGTATATCCCTGTATATTGCGTTCATTCAGGTGATTATCTAATAGTTTCTTGAAATTATCAATGCTCCCCACTGAGACCACCGCCTGTGGAAGGGAATTCCACATCCTTGCTGCTCTTACAGTAAAGAACCCTCTACGTAGTTTAAGGTTAAACCTCTTTTCTTCTAATTTTAATGAGTGGCCAAAAGTCTTATTAAACTCCTTCTGCAAAAAAAGTTTTATCCCTATTGTGGGGTCACCAGTACGGTATTTGTATATTGAAATCATATTCCCTCTCAAGCGTCTCTTCTCCAGAGAGAATAAGTTCAGAGCTCACAACCTTTCCTCATAACTAAGATCCTCCAGACCAGCCTTTCTCAACCAGTGTGCCGCGGCACACTGGTGTGCCGTCAGAGGTTCTCAGGTGTGCCGCGGGATCAGGGGAGAGAAGGGCTGTCAGATGAGCCGATCTCCCGATCCCCTGCCGAACTGTACATCGGCACTGTGAGAAGCTCCGTCAACCTCAGCAAAGTGAAAGTGAAGTGCAGGGGAGTGTGCTCTGCTCTCTGCTTCCCCCTACAGTGCAGTACCTGGCTGAATGAGGAAACTGGAAAGGTACTGTGCTAGAAGCTAGATTCGTTTTAAAAGGGCTTTATACATGTGTCTGTGTGTGCGTGCATGTGAGTGTCTGACTGTGTGTGTGTGTGTATACACACATGTGTCTGTATGTGTGTTTGTACATGTGTGTGTGTATGTGCGTGCATGTATGTGTGTGTGCATGTGTCTGTATGTGTGTGTGTGTGTGTGTATGTGTGCATGTGTCTGTATGTGTGTGTGTGTGTGTGTATGTGTGCATGTGTCTGTATGTGTGCATGTGTCTGTATGTGTGTGTGTATGTGTGCATGTGTCTGTATGTGTGTGTGTGTATGTGTGTATGTGTCTGTATGTGTGTGTGCGCATGTGTCTGGTATGTGTGTGCATGTGTCTCTATGTGCGTGAGCATGTGAGTGTCTGTCTGTATGTGTACGTCTGTGTGTGTGTTTGTACATGTGTGTGTGTGTGCATGTGTCTGTATGTGTGTGTGCGCATGTGAGTGTCTGTCTGTATGTGTGTTTGTACATGTGTGTGTGTGCCTGTATGTGTGTGTGTATGTGAGTGTCTGTCTGTATGTGTTTCTGTATGTGTGTGTGTGTGTGTATGTGTGCATGTGTGTGTGCATGTGTCTGTATGTGCGTGAGCATGTGAGTGTCTGTATGTGTGTGTGTACATGTGTGTGTGTGTGCATGTGTCTGTATGTGTGTGTGTGCATGTGAGTGGCTGTCTGTATGTGTGTCTGTACATGTGTGTGTGTGCATGTGTCTGTATGTGTGTGTGTGCATGTGTCTGTATGTGTGTGTGTGCATGTGAGTGGCTGTCTGTATGTGTGTCTGTACATGTGTGTGTGTGCATGTGTCTGTATGTGTGTTTGTACATGTGTGTGTCTGCATGTGTCTTAGAGTTGCCACCTCATCCCTTTAAACCCGAACACATATGAATTACATGGGTTCTGAGGCTAATTTAACACAGATAAGGCACCAAGGGAGTTTAATTACCACCTTAATCAGCCACAGAACCAGTGTATTTAATATGTGTTTGGTTTTAAAGGGATGAGGTGGTAACCCTAACGTGTTTGCATGTGTGTGTGCACGTGTCTGCATGTGTGTATGTACAAGTGTCTGTATGTATGTGTCTGTATGCGTGTGTGTACGTGTATGTGTCTATATATATGTGTGTGTGTGTATGTTACTTTTAATCCTGACACCCCCCCCATTCCTGTACCATCAGAACTGCTTTTGTAGGTCTTGTTTGTGATAGCAGCCAGGACTGCTGCTCCTCTGAAAAGCAATCCATACACAGATCGCTTTTCAGAGGCATTTGACAGGCGGTAAAGAGGCATTATGTTGTCTCCTCACCACCTGTTTTAATGCAGCATCACTACACCGCGACCGTGCAATGCACACAGTTGCAGGGTAGTTGCAGTTCAGCCCCATTCACCCTGGGTATACCTCCAGCTGCAGCCACAACATGTGTACACCCCCAGCTGTTGTCTCTGCAGCTAAAGGGGAAGAATTTGGGGGTGGTAAAAACAGCTTAACCATGTGCTTTTACCACCCCTCCAACCCGACATGCGAACAAGCCCTTGGTTCCCATCTGTGTTGCTGCGTGTAGTGCAGCCCATTCATTTCAATGGGCTTCCCTAACCACAAAAATTCAGGGAAGGAAATCCCTGACCTTTTTTTTTTTAAATTGCACTGCACCAAAAGCACCCCACATTTTCCAATGTGTGAGGTACCATTAAGAATTAATGGCACCCCTAAAGAGCAGAGCATTTGTCTGTGTGTCAGGAACGAGTGCGATTTTGCGCATGTTCCGCGACACACAGTAACGTGAACTAAGCCTTGGACTGGGGTGCCTCAAGACTGAAAATACTTTTTAAGGGTGCCCCGACTGGAAAAAGGTTGAGAAACACTGCTCCAGACCCTTTATTAGCTTTGTTGCCCTTCTTTGTACTCGCTCCATTTCCAGTACATCCTTCCTGAGGACTGGTGCCCAGAACTGGACAGCATACTCCAGGTGCGGCCGGACCAGAGTCTTGTAGAGCGGGAGAATTATCGTTTTATCTCTGGAGTTGATCCCTTTTTAATGCCAATATTCTGTTTGCTTTGTTAGCAGCAGCTTGGCATTGCATGTCATTGCTGAACCTATCATCTACTAGGGCCAAATTAGGCCCAATTAGCCATTTTCCCTCCCCGGTGTCATGTGACTTGTTAGTGTTACAAGGTCTCAGGTGTGAATGAGGAGCAGGTGTGTTAAATTTGGTGTTATCGTTCTCACTCTCTCATACTGGTCACTGGAAGTTCAACATGGCAGCTCATGGCAAAGAACTCTCTGAGGATCAGAAAAAAAGAATTGTTGCTCTACATAAATATGGCCTAGGCTATAAGAAGATTGCCAAGACCCTGAAACTGAGCTGCAGCACGGTGGCCAAGACCATACAGTGGTTTAACAGGACAGGTTCCACTCAGAACAGGCCGCGCCATGGTTGACCCAAGAAGTTAAGCACACGTGCTCAGCGTCATATCCAGAGGTTGTCTTTGGGAAATAGACGTATGAGTGCTGCCAGCATTGCTGCAGAGTTTGAATGAGTGGGGGGTCAGCCTGTCAGTGCTCAGACTATACGCCGCACACTGCATCAAATTGGTCTGCATGGCTGTCCTCCCAGAAGGAAGTCTCTTCTAAAGATGATGCACAAGAAAGCCTGCAAACAGTTTGCTGAAGACAAGCAGACTAAGAACATGGATTACTGGAACCATGTCCTGTGGTCTGATGAGAACAAGATAAACTTATTTGGTTCAGATGGTGACAAGCGTGTGTGGCGGCAACCAGGTGAGGAGTACAAAGACAAGTGTGTCTTGTCTACAGTCAAGCATGGTGGTGGGAGTGTCATGGTCTGGGGCTGCATGAGTGCTGCCGGCACTGGGGATCTACAGTTCATTGAGGGAATCATGAATGCCAACATGTACTGTGACATACTGAAGGAGAGCATGATCCCCTCCCTTCAGAGACTGGGCCGCAGGGCAGTATTCCAACATGAGAACCACCCCAAACACACCTCCAAGACGACCACTGCCTTGCTAAAGAAGCTGAGGGTAAAGGTGATGGTCTGGCCAAGCATGTCTCCAGACCTAAACCCTATTGAGTATCTGTGGGACATCCTCAAACGGAAGGTGGAGGAGCGCAAGGTCTCTAACATCCACCAGCTCTGTGATGTCATCATGGAGGAGTGGAAGAGGACTCCAGTGGCAACCTGTGAAGCTCTGGTGAACTCCATGCCCAAGAGGGTTAAGGCAGTGCTGGAAAATAATGGTGGCCACACAAAATATTGACACATGGGCCCAATTTGGACATTTTCACTTAGGGGTGTACTCACTTTTGTTGCCAGCGGTTTAGACATTAATGGCTGTGTGTTGAGTTATTTTGAGGGGACAGCAAATTTACACTGTTATACAAGCTGTGAAAAGGTATAGTAAAATTTTTACAAAAATGTGAGGGGTGTACTCACTTTTGTGAGATACTGTATAATATATATATATATATATATATATATATATATATATATATATACATATACGAGGTGCCTATCTATGTGTATAAGGGGGCAATGGGCTATAAGACCATATCCTTCATAAATCTGCTCTAAACCCTACAGAGTGTAAATCAAATATACATCATGTCACTGAAAATGAATGTTGTTATCTTGAGTCACTGATGACAAGGTGATTTGGAGGCTCTCACCTGATGTCTATAGTTGTACCAACCACTGGAGCCAGCCACCAGGACCACCCAGTGCTTCCCACCATTTTATAGGTCATCAATTGGGATGGAGGTGGCCAGGACGGCGAGGCCGAAGAATAGCATTACTGGAAACATCTTCAAAAAGGTATCCGATCCCTGAAGAGACAACATGAAGAGTGATTATACACACGGAGCATGAGGGATATCTCCTCAGGTTGTATGTTCTGGTCCACAGACCTCAATCTACAATACCCCACTGGAGTCCAAGCATAAACAACAAGAAAGTCAATAGATATTACCACCAAGTAACATATTACTATAGATCAACCAATATCCTGACATCCTGCTGTGCGGGGTTGTGTGATAGACCTGCGGTTGCTGGTAGACATACACTACACCACAGAGCTGATTGAACTTTAGCTTGTTTTATGAATTGAGTGCAAAATCATGTAACATTTTGTTGAAGTGGTTGTACCAGGGTGATGTCTGCAACCAGAGGCAAACCCCCCGCTTTTAGAGCTGGTGGTCAGGTTGGCTTTCTCATGATAACAGCCAATACGGCTAATGAGCCGCTCGGCCGTTATCATGAGCGATGTCCGCCGGCTGGCTGGAGACCCGAACGAAGCCAAAAACAGCTTTGATCGTGTCCGATGTAGTAAACTGGAAGCAACGTCACTTCTGGTTTACCCAGCCTCCAATTTTTAAAATATGTCAGTATTCCAAAACCAGTGGCGGCTGGTGCTCAACATTTTTGGGGCGCGCAAACAAACTGAAAAATACTGAAACGCCCCCCCAATCAATTGCAGCCTCACTGTTCCCATCAATTGCAGCCTAACTGTGCCTATCAAACGCAGCCACTTGTGCCCATCATATGCAGCCACTGTGCCCACTGTCCCCCCCACTAGCCGGGCTCACGGCTCTGGCAGTGCATCCAAACCCGCACGCACGTGGCTCTGGCAGACTCCTCCTGACACTTACCAGGCAGAAGCTCCTCTCCAGCGTGTGTCTCTCCTCAGCTCCTCTTCCTAAGCACCAGACATCCAATAGGGTGACCTGGCACTTTGACCAATCAGCAAAAAGGTCTGATGCCCAGCCTCCTGATTGGCGGGGAGGAAGGTTAGTGTGAAAATAGCGAAAATTAATTTGCTATCATCACACAGTTGGGTGGGATCAGGGCGCACTCTCTGCGCCCCGAGCCCACCATATTTTGAAACCTATTAGAGCCTCTGGCTCTAATCAGGTGCATCAAAAAATACCACCCCCACCCACCCCTGCCATAGGAATCCATGCATCTGGCATCCTGAAAGGGGCGGGCGCATGGATGGGGGGGCGGCGCCCGTACATCTAGTAGCAAAAAGCAATATTTTTTACTTTTTGCTATAAAAATTATCCCTCAAAAATATATAAAACATTTTTTTCCCTCAGTTTAGGTCGATATGTATTCTTCTACATATTTTTGGTAAAAAAAAAATATCGCAATAAGCGTATATTGATTGTTTTGCGCAAAAGTTATAGCGTCTACAAAATAGGGGATAGATTTTAGACATGTACGCCATCAATAAATTTGTTTCGTTCCATTTCTTTTCGTACAAAAATTAATTTGTATTTCGTAATTCCTGCCCGAAATTCAATTCGGATTCGTACGAAATACGAATTTTCGTTAGATTCGTAAACTTTTCTCAAAAAAACTAAAGTTCATTATGATAAATTTATCATTATGAGGGGTTCCCACCATCCCTGTGCTGTGCTGACTTCCTCTGATTGGTGAACAAAACACCAGTCACGTTTCTGTTGTAATGGAACTTGGATCCGAAATTCCGAAATTCGTTGACGAAATTTCGTATTTTGTAAGCATAGAAATTCTCATAGGGTTCCCACCATCCCTGTGCTGAGTTCCCGGGTCTGTACACCCGCTGTGCCCATTATGAGGGGTTCTCACCATCCCTGTGCTGTGCTGACTTCCTCTGATTGCTGAACAAAACACCAGTCACGTTTCTGTTTGGATCCAAAATTTCGAAATTCGTTAACAAAATGTCCTATTTCGTATAAAATTCGTAAGCATAGAAATTCCCATAGGGTTCTCACCATCCCTGTACCGAGTTCCCAGGTCTGTACACCCACTGTGTCCATTATGAGGGGTTCCCACCATCCCTGTGCTGATTTCCCGGGTCTGTACACCTACTGTGCCCATTATGAGGGGTTCCCTCCATCCCTGTGCTGAGTTCCCGGGTCTGTACACCTACTGTGCCCATTATGAGGGGTTCCCTCCATCCCTGTGCTGAGTTCCTGGGTTTTTAACTTTTCGTAACAATTACGAATGTTCGTTATGAATTTGGATCCGAAATTCGTAAACGAAATTTCGTATTTCGTACAGAATTCGTATGCATAAAAATTCGTATTTCGGATTCGTACGAATGTCTAAGATTTAACACCAGCCCTACAGTCAAGCACGGAGGTGGAAACATGATGCTTTGGGGCTGTTTCTCTGCTAAAAATATAGACTGACTTTGCCATATCGAGGGGCCAATGGACGGGGCCATGTATTGTAAGATCTTGGATGAGAACTTTATTCCCTCAGCCAGAACACTGAAGTTGGGTCCTGGATGGGTCTTCCAGCATGACAATGACCCAAAACATACCGCCAAGGCAATAAAGAAGAAGCACATTAAGGTCATGGAGTGGCCTCACCAGTCTCCAGACCTTAATCCTATGGAAAATTTATTGAGGGAGCTGAAACTTCGACTTAGCAAGAGACAGCCAAGAAACCCTAAGGATTTAGAGAAGATCTGTAAAGAAGAGTGGACCAAAATCCCTCCTGAGATGTGTTCAAACCTGGTCACCACCTACAGGAAACATCTGACCTCTGTGCTTGCCAACAAGGGTTTCTCCACCAAGTACTCAGTCATGTTTGGCTTGGGGATCAAACAACTGCAACTCAATTTGTAACATTTGTTTTATGTGTTTTTTCTGCATTCTTGGTTAATATTCCATCTTGATCATTTAAAATACACCTATGATAAAAATTATAGACCCTTCAATTCTTTCTAAGTGGACAAACGTACAAAATCTGCAGGGTGTCAATTATTTTCCCCACTGTATACCATAAAGGCCCCCCCCCCCCAGGTGACTGTAGACATCAATATCAGCAGCAGCCATGAGCTTGCCATTTTGAATAACGCCTTAGAAGACAAGAAATTACAAAGTGTCTATAAATTCATGACTTGCCTACAGAGTGCACAGTCCCCAGTCTGAAGGATATACAAAAATAGGAAATATGGAACAGCAAAAAATATCAGTCACATAAATAAATTAGATAGAGGTGATTAGTTCTGATTATGCAAGAATTTTAATACTTTAAAGCCGCCCAGTGCTGCACATTTTCTGCTCTCAACCTGTCCAGCTTCTACCTGTCCAGCCAAGCAATGCTCACCTATAGTCAGCACATTGATTATCAGCACAGCCTCCTCAGATGTGCAAAAAAACACTACCAATCAGTGCCCAGCATTACACCAATAAAACACCCTTCAAGTGCCCACCACAGTGCCAATCAGTGCCCACCACAGTGCCAAGCAGAGCCCACCAGTAACACCTGTAACTAACACATCAGTACCTCATCAGTGCTGCCCATCAGTGCCACCTGTCAGTGCCAATCAGTACCACCTATCAGTGCCAATCAGTGCCGCCTGTCAGTGCCCATCACACCCGCCTGTCAGTGCCCATAACAGCCGCCTGTCAGTGCCCATCAATGCCGCCTGTCAGTGTGTCGCCTGTCAGTGTCCATCAGTGCCGCCTATTAGTGCCCATCAGTGCTACATAGTGCTGCTTATTGGTGCCCATCAGTGCCACTTCATCACTGCCAACTCATCAGTGCCCATCAGTGCCGCCTCATCAGTGCCGCCTCATTAGTGCCCGTCAGTGAAGGGGAAAACAAAATTTTATGACAAAAAATAAGAAAAACTTTTTTTTTTTCAAAAATTTAGGTCTTTTTTAGTTTGTTTATCAAAAAATAAAAAACACAGAGGTGATCAAATACCACCAAATGAAAGCTCTATTTGTGGGTAGAAAATTATAAAAATGTTGTTTGGGTACAGTGTTACATGACCGCGCAATTGTCATTCAAAGTTGTTTTTGCTAGAAAATTACTCAGAACCCCCAAACATGATATATATATATGTGGTTTGAACTCCATTTTGAACTCCATTTACATATGCGGGCGCGACCTTCGTATGCATTCGCTTCTGCGTGCGAGTATGAGGGGATGGGGGCATTTTTTTAAATGTTATTGTTTATTTAATTTTTTTATTTTTACACTTTCCCTTTACGAAGGATTTTTTAAATTTTTTTGACCACTTTTATTCCTTTGTAATAGGAATAGGGCATGGCAGGTCCTCTTTACAGAGAGATCTGGGGTCTATAAGACCATCTGGTCCACAGTCAGCTCTATGGTAAACCACCACCAACACTGGTGGACTAATTTCCGGCTCCCTGATCGCATAGGCGAGCTTGGAGAAGCATTGGAGGGCAGCTGAAGGTGGGGGACGTCCTCCGCCGCCTGTAAAAGCAATCAAGTGGGTAAATAGCTCCATTCAAAGTCCAGGATGTCATATGATGCATAGTTGACAACAATGTAAAAAAAATGTGGGACACTTTTGTGGCTGTAGGAGGAGCCATACAATAATTAATGGGCGGGGCATTCGTTTGTAGGCGTGGCTTAGGAAAATATACAAGTGCGGCGAAGAATGGGCGTGATTTACGCGACATAGTGGGCGTGGGTTAAATGGGCGTGGCTCAAGAGGGTGTGGTTAGAGTCTGAGATGAATGAGGGATGGAGAGGGAGAGAGGGGAGAGGGATTAGAGGGGGAGAGGGAAATGATGGGACAGCAGCCCCAGATCCTACACAATAAAAATATGTGTATTCTAGAAAGTTTAACAATAAGCAGATAAAGATACTCCAAACACCTGGTGTTAGCACTTCAATCATCCCGGCACCATGGTTGTTATGGTGTCAGGATGATTGAAGTGCATTATTTCTATTATTACATTGTAATATAAAATGAAATCATTCAACTCACCATAATGCAGAATCAGTGGGATCCCTGAGCGTGTCACTAGCCACGTCGCCTGCCACCAGCCGTCTGTCCTTGCGTCAGATGTCCCAGCAGAGTCCGTCCTTGCATCAGGTGCCCCCAGCGGAGCAACCCTTACATCAGATGTCCCTAGCAGAGCCCCTCTCACACCAGGAGTCCCCAGCAGAGCCCCCCTCACATCAGGTGTCCCCGGCGGAGCCCCCCCTCACACCAGGAGTCCCCGGCGGAGCCCCCCCTCACATCAGGTGTCCCCGGCGGAGCCCCCCCTCACACCAGGAGTCCCCGGCGGAGCCCCCCTCACATCAGGTGTCCCTGGCGGAGCTCCCCCTCACATCAGGTGTCCCCGGCGGAGCTCCCCCTCACATCAGGTGTCCCCAGCGGAGCTCCCCCTCACATCACGTGTCCCCAGCGGAGCTCCCCCTCACATCAGGTGTCCCCGGCAGAGCCCCCCTCACATCAGGTGTCCCCGCCAGAGCCCCCCCTCACATTAGGTGTCCCCGGCAGAGCCCTCCTCACATTAGGTGTCCCCAGTGGAGCCCCCCTCACATCAGGTGTCCCCAGTGGAGCCCCTCTTGCATCAGGTGTGTGTCCCCAAAGGAGCCCCCCCTCACATCAGGAGTCCCACAGTGATGTGCCCCCCCACCTCAGAGGTGTCCTAGTAGTCACGTGTCCGCAGCATGACTAGAACCCCCGCCCCTTTCCATATCAGACAGGAAGACAGCTGGGGGGGCTAGATGGAGCTCCTGCATCACCGCCCACCCTCCGCCCCGCTCCGCCTCACCCCGCCTACCGCCCTGCTGCCAGTCTGATATGGAAAGGGGCGGGGGGTAGGCGGGGTGAGGCGGGGCGGAGGGTGGGTGGCGATGCAGGAGCTCCATCTAGCCCCCCCCAGCCACCTTCCTGAACTTCATCAAAATGGGGGAAGGCGGAAACATTGTCTCCGCCGGCCGCGGACCTCTAGCGGCGGTGGTGAATCATGAGGAACCAGATTTCTCGGGACATTTCCCGGGACACCAGAAATTCGGGAATTGGGCCCAAGTCCAAATCTGGGACAGTTGGCAAGTATGTATGATGTCCTTGGGCTGGAAGTGGTTAAAGGACAACTGTACTGTGGACATTTTGCCTTCCCTGGCTGCTCCCTCATCAACTTGCTATTTACATTATTAACTACTTGACCTCCTGGAAGGCTCCAGTCACACTTGTACGACTCCGTAAAGTTGAGCGATTTTTTGGAGAGCAGCTTTGATGCAAATTTGGATGGGTGCGACTTGGATGTGACTTGTCCCTCTGCAAAGTTGGACCCGCTGTTGTTGCATGTAAAACATTCAGGTCTGACTTTCATGCAACTTTTGAGGCTTAACATTGAAGTCTATGGCCCTCAAGTTGCTTGAAAGTCAAACCAAAGTAGTGCATGAAAAGTGCCTTGAAAAAATATTCATACCCCTTGAAATGTTCCACATTTTGACATGTTACAACCAAAAACATAAATGTATTTTATTGGGATTTTATGTGATAGACCAACACAAAGTGGCACATAATTGTGAAGTGGAAGGAAAATGATAAATGTTTTTTAGAATTTTTTACAAATAAATATGTGAAAAGTGTGGCATGCATTTGTATTCAGCCCCCTTTACCCTGATAACCCTAACTGAAATCTAGTGGAACCAATTACCTTCAGAAGTCACCTAATTAGTAAATAGAGTCCACCTGTGTATAATTGAATGTTAGTATACATACAGCTGTTCTGTGAAGCCCTCAGAGGTTTGTTAGAGAACCTTAGAGAACAAACAGCATCATGAAGGCCAAGGAACACACCAGACAGGCCAGGGCTTAAGATTTGGAGAAGTTTAAAGCAGGGTTAGGGTATAAAAAAATATCCCAAGCTTTGAACATCTCACGGAGTACTGTTCAATTCATCATCCAAAAATGGAAAGAGTATGGCACAACTGCAAACCTACCAAGACATGGCCGTCCACCTAAACTGACCGGCCGGACAAGGAGAACATTCATCAGAGAAGAAGCCAAGCGGTCCATGGTAACTCTGGAGGACCTGCAGAGATCCACAGCTCAGGTGGGAGAATCTGTCCACAGGACAACTATTAGTCGTGCACTCCACAAATCTGGCCTTTATAGAAGAGTGGCAAGAAGAAAGCCATAAAAAGACCCCATTTGCAATTTGGGGAAGCCATGTGGGGGACGCAGCAAACATGTGGAAGAAGGTGTTCTGGTCAGATGAGAGCAAATTTGAACTTTTTGGCCTAAAAGCAAAACGCTATGTGTGGTGGAAAACTAACACTGCACATCACCCTGAACACACCATCCCCACCGTGAAACATGGTGGTGGCAGCATCATGTTGTGGGGATGCTTTCTTCAGCAGGGACAGGGATGTAATCTGATGTAATGGGGGGATCTTTGATTTGAAGGGAGAATGTCTTATGTGACGGGGAACTCTGATGTGATGGGTAGACATCTGATGTGATGGGTGAACCTCTGATGTGATGGGGTAATCTCTGATGTGATGGGGGAATCTCTGATGTGATGGGAGGGCCTCTAAATTGATGGAGGAACCTCTGATGTGATGGGGGACCTTTGATGTGATGGAGGAATCTCTATTGTGATGGGGGACCTCTGATGCGATGGGGGAATCTCTGATGTGATGGGGGAATCTTTGATGCGATGGAGGAACCTCTGATGTGACGGGTGGACCTTGGATGTGATGGGGAGCCTTTGATGTGATGAGCGAATCTCTATTGTGATAGGTGAACCTCTGATGTGATGGGTGGACCTCTGATGTGATAGGTGGTCCTTTGATGTGATGGGTGGAATCTCTGATGTGATGGGGGAATCTCTGATGTGATGGGTGGATCTTTTATGTGATGGGGAACCTTGGATGTGATGGGGAACCTTTGATGTGATGGGGGAATCTCTATTGTGATAGGGGAAGCTCTGATGTGATGGGAGGACCTCTGATGTGATAGGGAGACCTCTGATGTGACTGGAGGACCTCTAATGTGAAGTTAATTTCATCATGGTTGCGTGCATTGCCCCAGGCTCAGGTTCCCTATTGGTAAGTAATTTTCTGATGTGATGGTGGGGAACCTTGATGTAATGAGGGGAGCTCTAATGTGATGCGAGGATCTCTGATGTGAAAGGGGGCTTGATGTAAAGTTAATTTCCTCAAGGAGGTTATAAGCATCGTCCCAGACTCAGGTTTTCCAATGACAAGTAACATTTACATTTTGTACATTGTAGAATAGGGGTGCCTCAGGATTTTCTATATTTTTAAAATGTGCCGTGACTGAAAAAAGGATCAGAAATGCTGAGCTTGATGACTACAGGAAAGGTGGAATGCATAGGGGGTATGTTTTAAACAAACACATGAGGGGGGCTTGGGGGGTGAGGTGGAGAGTTGGAAGGGTGGGCAGTAGTCAAAAACCTGAAGTTCTTGCTTAACACGCTCAGTGGACCGGCCCTAAAGACAAAGGTATGTATGTGTTTCTAGGTAGGGTTGCGGATTAAAACAAACCTGTAACTTTGACCCCTATGGAGGACAGCCCTGGTTTACTTTAAAGGGACATACTACTCCCTGTACTTTTATTTTCTCCATCTCCCCCCCTCCCTGCCATAGGTATTACCTTTTTTATCACTTGACCCTCTCTCTTAGATTGTAAGCTCTAAGGAGCAGGGCCCTCTGATTCCTCCTGTATTAAACTTTATTGTGACTGTACTGTCTGCCCTCATGTTGTAAAGCGCTGTGTAAACTGTCAACTCTATATAAATCCTGTATAATAATAATAATAATAATAATACTCATGTGTTGGATTTTTTATTATCTGGAGATAAAGTAGGACATTTCAGTTTAAATTTTTGAGAAGGAGGCTTCAAAATTCCGATCTGACATCACCACAATAAGAAGTAAAATCTATTCAAAGCTAAAAGCTACACAAGAAAATAATCACATTTATTGTATAATCTCATTTTATTATTACAGGTGGTATTGCATAAAACAAAATTATGACAAGAAGAGGTGTTTTGCTGCCCCCTTGTGACTGAAAAAGAGTACAACATGTTACGACTAGAAAAACACAACAAAAACTGTGGTAGGCAAACAGTGCTGATGACCCATAGATAGTCCTGGATTTCCAAGTTGTGTCCCTGGTTATCAAAACTGATCAAATACACCAGGGGTTGGCAACCGTGGCACTCGAACTGTAGTGAAACTACAAATCCCATCATGCCTTTGCCTCTAGGAGTCATGCCTGTGATTGTTAGGGTCTTGCAATGTCTCATGGGACTTGTAGTTTCAAGACAGCTGGAGAGCCGCGGTTGCCTACCCCTGAAATACACCATCATCGTTTACTGCAAAACAACATTTAACATTCAACAACAGGATCCAAATTCTAATTTTAAAAAATGTATCATTTATTTATTTCAGGTACTTATATAGCACTGTCAATTTGCGCAGCACTTTACATATACATTGTACATTCACATCTGTCCCTACCCTCAAGGAGCTTACAATCTAAGGTCCCTAACTCACATTCATACATATACTAGGGCCATTTTTTTTTTAGACAGGACCTAACAGCATGTCTTTAGAGTGTGGGAGGAAACCGGAGTACCCGGAGGAAACCCATGCAGGCACAGGGACAACATGCAAACTCCAGGCAGATGGTGTCGTGGTTGGGATTCGAACCAGTGACCCTTTTTGCTGCTGGGTGAAAGTGCTAACCACTACACCACTGTGCTGCCCAATGATGATCATAATTGGTTATATGAGTACAAAAATAAATGAAATGGGACTTTAAATACCCCTCCAATGGCAGATGTACACAAGAAAATATATTAAAAAATACACATATCTTTATTACATTCCATTAAAACCTCATATTGAAAACATACCATTAATACATAGACTTCAAGTTTACCAATTGTCTTCCATTTAGGGAAGTAGAGGATGTATGGAATGATCATCCTCTGAGATTATGATGTGTGAGTCGACGCGTTTCATGGATGATCTGCTTCCTCAGGACCTCAAATCTCATGTAAAAGTACAACTGGACACTAAGAAAACACTTCCAAAAAATTGTCATTCAATATAGCTTCAGAACAGTACTGTTAGGAACCATTATTCAGACTGAGACAGAAGTGCAGTAAAAATCACACTATTTAATAAAATGGTATAAACAGAGAAAACGTAGTCAAAACATAGCCAGAGTTCGGTAACCAGGACGGGTAGTCAGAACAGGCCAGAGAAGTAGGAGTCCAGAGATCAGCAAAGTCGGGTGCATCAATCAGGATCAGGAACCAGAAGGGAAGTCAGCCAAGCAAAAGTCTTTCACATGAAAACACAGCAGAGAGAGTCCAGATATTTTGACCAAAGGCAAAGGCACAGAAGATCTGATCCAAGGAGTTTATATAACTAGCAGCTCTAGCTGACGAGCAGGAAATGAAGACCAGACGAGTCACTGTTGAAGGAAGAGTCTTTGGCAATTACCATCAGCTGGACACAGAGCTCTGAGAAGGAAGGGCTGAGCCCTGACAAGTACATGAATGCGATGAATGAGTGTGAGTAAAGTCACGCCGGCCCATGGGAGGACCACCAGGGCGGGAAATCTAACAGGCTCAATGGAAAGGTATTAGTGTATTATGTGAGTGCTCCAATTTCCATCATCTATCATTTCAGATAAAAAAGGGGAGGGAAAGTTGCCAGTCACATTAAACTAAAAGTAGGTCCAACATGTCAGGTAGTCTATAGGGATGAGCCAAACACCCCCCATGTTCGATTCGCAGCAGAACATGCGAACAGGCAAAAAACTTGTTCGAACACGTGAACACCTTTAAAGTCTATGCAACGCGAATTTGAAAAATCAAAAGTGCTAATTTTAAAGGCTTAAATGCAAGTTATTGCCATAAAAAGTGTTTGGGGACCCGGGTCCTGCCCCAAGTCAATGCAAAAAAAGTTTTAAAAACTGACGTTTTTTTTCGGGAACAGTGATTTTAATAATGCTTCAAGTGAAATATTCCGTTAAATATCGTGCCTTGGGGGGTGTCCTTAGTATGCCTGTAAAGTAGCGCATCCCGTGTTTATAACAGTGCCACAGCAAAATTACATTTCTAAAGGAAAAAATAAAAGTAAAAGTAAATTTAAAACTGCTCCCGGCTGTAATGTATTGTCGGAACCCGGCAATATAGATACGAAATACCAAAAATACAAATTGTTATATATTATATCAAGAAAAAATGGCGTGGATGTCCCCCTAAAATCCATACCAGGCCCTTCAGGTCTGTGATGGATAATAATGGGAACCCTGCACCCAATTTTTTTTAAAAATGGTGTGGGGTCCCCCAGGCACCATATACTCTGAACAGCAGTTATATATACTATACAGCCTGCCCTATATACTCTGCAGAAAATTGGGCCTCAGGTGTTGGTGGTGCCAGAACACTGTAAGCCCTCACAGTTACTCTTGTTGAGCACAGGAACGGGCCCTGCTGTAAAATATTAGATCAAGAATTGTAATTACATGCCCCTGTTACACAGGGGCAGAAAAATTGGGCCTTGGGTGGTGGTGGTGGTGCCTCAACACTGTAACCCCTCACAGATGCTCTTGTTGGGTGCAGGAACGAGCCCTGCTGTGAAACATGACTGCCAGTTTCTTGTCCTTCTGTGGCACCCCCTCTCTCTAGGCTCACGTTACTCTCTTCCTCAACCTGGGAACCAACATCGGAGCCTTCAAATTCTGGGGAATACTTTGTGCATGATGGTGAGGCTATGGAAGGAGTGACTGTGGACAAGGAGCCAGTGGAATAGGCCACTTTGGCAGCTGCGTTGGAAGACAAACTACTCTGAGCCGAGGTGACAGAGGATGAGGAGGATGAGGGCGGCTCGTTATCCACTCCACCAAGGCTTCTGCATATTGTGGCTCAATAACACGGCCAGCAGCAGCAAAAAAGGACAAGCATGCCCCACGGCCACCTGCAGAGGATGCACCATGTCCAATGACCAGCGCTGTTGACTGTAGACACAGAGGCTGCTTGTCCTCTTTTAGTGGCCTGTGAGCGTCTGCCTCTCCTTGGTGGCCTTCCGGACATGATGGGGATATTTTCTTTTCACAGCACACTGCACTGTATTGTGTACTGTGTACACCGCCTGAAGTGTATTAGAAAGTGTACAACGGCTGCACTGTATTGTATACTGTGTACACCACCAGAAGTGTAGTAGAAACTGTATTAGATACTGTGTACACCGCCTGCACTGTATTAGCAATTGTACACCACGGAATGCACTAGATATAGGCTACACTGGATGCAGAGTAGATATAGAGTAGATATATATAAAAAATATATAGAGTAAATATATATAAAAAAGACAACACTTACAGATTTAGATGATTGCTCTTAATACCGTCAGTCGCCCCTAAAAGCAGCTGCAAAAACATCCTTTGTACATGAGTCCTTAGGCTTGGTTTACACTGTTGCGACGGAAAGTCACGCAACTTAAGGTGCGACTCTGCCAGGCCATTTTCACGTGACTTTATTGTGGCTTGCTTGCGACTTCATGAACCACTTGCCAACCGGCCGCAAAACATATACTGCAGCAGGTCGGCTTTATTGCGTGAACGGACATACCTGTACGTCATTTAGTGTAATAGCCAGCGGGCGCAGACACGTTGATTGGCCAGAGGGGGAGCCAATCAGCTGGTCCGCCGGACACGATGTCCGCCGACCACTCCCGATCGCTCCCCATAGAGATAGGATGGCCGGTCTGCCGATGTTACCAAGGCAGGTGGTCATCCTGTCAGGGATGAACAGAGAGATCTTGTGTTCCCGCCAAGCAGGAACACGGATCTATCTGTTGATCCAATGAGTCCATCCCCCACACAGTTAGAAGGCACTCTCTAGGCACACAGTTAACCCTTTGATCGCCCCTGGTGTTAACCCCTTCCCAGCCAGTGTCATTAGTACAGTGACAGTGCATATTTTTAGCACTGATCACTGTAATAATGTCACTGGTTCCCAAAAAAGTGTCAAAAGTGTCGGTTAGGTGTCCGACTGGTCTGCCACAATGTCGCAGTCCTGCTAAAAATCGCTGATTGCCGCCGTTACTAGTTTAAAAAAACCCCGAAATAAATAAAAATGCCATAAACCAAATCCCATAGTTTGTAGACGTTACAACTTTTGCGCAAACCAATCAATATTTACTTTTTTTTTTTAGCAAAAATATGTAGAAGAATACATATCTGCCTAAATTGGTGAAGAAATTCGATTTTTAAATTTTTTTATTTGGATGTATTTTATAGCAGAAAGTAAAAAATATTGTTTTTCTTTTTCAAAACTTGTTGGTCTTTTTTTGTTTATAGTGCAAAAACCAAAAACCGCAGGAGGTGATCAAATACCACCAAAAGAACGCTCTATTTGTGGGAAAAAAAGGACATCAATTTTATTTGAGTACAGCGTCGAACGGCCGTGCAATTGTAATTTAAAGTAACGCAGTGCCATATCGCAAAGAAAATGGCCTGGTCATGAAGGAGGTAAAACCTTCCGGGGCTGAAAAGGTTAACAGAAGTCAATGCGAGTCGTGATGAAGTCGCTCCAAAGTAGTGCAGGAACCTTTTTCTAAGTTGCTGCAACTCGAGTCGCACAGATTAGAACGGTTCTATTGCAGTTAATGGGGTGTGACTCATCATGCGACTTTGAACTCCCAAGTGGCGGCAGTGTGAACCGAGCGTAAAGTTTCACACGTATTGTGTCACCTGATATCCAGGGGGACTGTTGTTGTTATGGGCAGTAAATTTAGCAATCTCTGGACTTGTAGAATCGCTGATGTATGAACATTTCTTATCAGCTGATAAAGTCACCAAAAAGTGTCTGAACTGCAACATGTGACTCCACCAAGACTAGGGATGAGCCGAACACCCCCCTGTTCGGTTCGCGCCAGAACATGCAAACAGGAAAAAAGTTTGTTCGAATATGCGAACACCGTTAAAGTCTATGGGACACGAACATGAATAATCAAAAGTGCTAATTTTAAAGGCTTATATGCAAGTTATTGTCATAAAAAGTGTTTGGGGACCCGGGACCTGTCCCAGGGGACATGGATCAATGCAAAAAAAACTTTTAAAAACGGCAGTTTTTTTAGGAGCAGTGATTTTAATAATGCTTAAAGTCAAACAATAAAAGTGTAATATCCCTTTAAATTTCATAGCTGGGGGGTGTCTATAGTATGCCTGTAAAGGGGCGCATGTTTCCCGTGTTTAGAACAGTCTGACAGCAAAATGACATTTCAAAGGAAAAAAGCCATTTAAAACTACTCGCGGCTATTAATGCATTGCCGGTCTGACAATACACATCATTATTATTATTATTATACAGGATTTATATAGCGCCGACAGTTTACGCAGCGCTTTACAACAACATTAGGGCAGACAGTACAAGTACAATACAATTCAATACAGGAGGAATCAGAGGGCCCTGCTCGTTAGAGCTTACAATCTAGGAATGCCGGTCCGACAATACACATAGAAGTTCATTGATAAAAACGGCATGGGAATTCCCCACAGGGGAACCCCAAACCAAAATTTAAAAAAAAAATGACATGGGGGTCCCCCTAAATTCCATACCAGGCCCTTCAGGTCTGGTATGGATATTAAGGGGAACCCCGGCCAAAATTTGTAAAAAAATGACGTGGTGGTCCCCCTAAATTCCATACCAGACCTGATTTTAAGGGGAACCCCGCGCCAAAAAAAAAATGGCATGGGGTCCCCCCAAGAATCCATACCAGACCCTTATCCGAGCACGCAACCTGGCAAGCCGCAGGAAAAGAGAGGGGGATGAGAGAGCGCCCCCCCTCCTGAACTGTACCAGGCCACATGCCCTCAACATTGGGAGGGTGCTTTGGGGTAGCCCCCCAAAACACCTTGTCCCCATGTTGATGAGGACAAGGGCCTCATCCCCACAACCCTGGCCGGTGGTTGTGGGGGTCTGCGGGCGGGGGGCTTATCGGAATCTGGAAGCCCCCTTTAACAAGGGGACCCCCAGATCCCGACCCCCCCTGTATGAAATGGTAAGGGGGTATTTTGTACCCCTACCATTTCACTAAAAAAACTGTCAAGAATGTTAAAAATGACAAGAGACAGTTTTTGACAATTCCTTTATTTCAATGCTTCTTTCTTCTATCTTCCTTCATCTTCTTCTTCTTCTTCTGGTTCTTCTGGCTCTTCTGGTTCTTCCTCCGGTGTTCTCGTCCAGCATCTCCTCTGCGGCGTCTTCTATCTTCTTCTCCTCGGGCTGCTCCACACCCATGGCATGGGGGAGGCTCCCGCTCTTCTCTTCATCTTCTTCTCTGCTTCATCTTCTTCTCTTCTTCATCTTCTTCTCAGGGCCGCTCCGCATCCATGCCGGCATGGAGGGAGGCTCCCGCTGTGTGACGGCGTCTCCTCGTCTGATGGTTCTTAAATAATGGGGGGCGGGCCACCCGGTGACCCCACCCCCCTCTGACACACGGTGACTTGACAGGACTTCCCTGTGATGTCACGGGGAATGCCACAGGGAAGTCCCGACAAGTCACCGTGCGTCAGAGGGGGGGCCCCGCCCCCGTTATTTAAGAACCGTCAGAAGAGGAGACGCCGTCACACAGCGGGAGCCTCCCTCCATGCCAGCATGGATGCGGAGCGGCCCGGAGAAGAAGAGAAGAAGATGAAGAAGAAGATGAAGAAGAGAAGAAGATGAAGAGAAGAGCGGGAGCCTCCCCTCATGCCATGGGTGCTGAGTGGCCCGAGGAGAAGTAGATAGAAGACGCCGCGGAGGAGATGCTGGACGAGAACGCCGGAGGAAGAACCAGAAGAACCAGAAGAAGAAGATGAAGGAAGATAGAAGAAAGAAGCATTTAAATAAAGGAATTGTCAAAAACTGTCTCTTGTCATTTTTAACATTTTTGAGTTTTTTAGTGAAATGGTAATACCCCCTTACCATTTCACACAGCGGGGGGCCGGGATCTGGGGGTCCCCTTGTTAAAGGGGGCTTCCAGATTCTGATAAGCCCCTCGCCCGCAGACCCCCACAACCACCGGCCAGGGTTGTGGGGATGAGGCCCTTGTCCTCATCAACATGGGGATAAGGTGTTTTGGGGGCTACCCCAAAGCACCCTCCCAATGTTGAGGGCATGTGGCCAAGTACGCTTCAGGAGGGGGGGGGCGCTCTCTCGTCCCCCCCTCTTTTCCTGCGACCTGCCAGGTTGTGTGCTCGGATAAGGGTCTGGTATGGATTTTTGGGGGGCCCCACACCGTTTTATTTTTTTTTTTGGCACGGGGTTCCCCTTAAAATCCATACCAGACCTGAAGGGTCTGGTATGGAATTTAGGGGGACCCCCACGTCATTTTTTTTTAAAATTTTGGTTCGGAGTTCCCCTGTGGGGAATTCCCATGCCGTTTTTATCAATGAACTTCTATGTGTATTGTCGGACCGGGAATGCATTAATAGCCGCGAGTAGTTTTAAATGGCTTTTTTCCTTTGAAATGTCATTTTGCTGTCAGACTGTTCTAAACATGGGAAACATGCGCCCCTTTACAGGCATACTATAGACACCCCCCAGCTACGAAATTTAAAGGAATATTACACTTTTATTGTTTGACTTTAAGCATTATTAAAATCACTGCTCCTGAAAAAACGGACGTTTTTAAAACTTTTTTTTGCATTGATCCATGTCCCCTGGGGCAAGACCCGGGTCCCCAAACATTTTTTATGACAATAACTTGCATATAAGCCTTTAAAATTAGCACTTTTGATTTCAACCATAGACTTTTAAAGGGTGTTCCGTGGCATTCGAATTTGCCGCGAACACCCCAAATTGTTCACTGTTCGGCGAACTTGTGAACAGCCAATGTTCAAGTCGAACTCGAAGCTCATCCCTAACCAAGACACCGCTGACCATCTCCAGAGAAAAATCACCACCAAACCCAGCAGACACCGACCACCTCTACAGGGGAATGAGGTCTCTGTATTCATGGGCAATCTTAAATTCCTCAATAGCCACAAAGGATACAAACCTACTTTGTGTGTTCCAAATGCCTGTGCATACCCAGATATTACCTTGTAAAAGTAGCAGTGACATCATCACGGTATCAGGAATATCATTGTGTTGATATAGCTGGATAATTGACATTTACAACCCAGATATCAGGCCATCCAGAAAAAACAAAATGTGATTCTGGGGGACTGTGTAATGAGGGGGGGGCTCTGTGATGAGGGGACTGTGTAATGGAGTGGCTCTTAGATTTAAGGGACGTCGTGATGTGAGGGGGCTCTGATGTGTTGAGGAGATTCAGTGATATAATGGGGGAGTAACATACAAGGGCAACCTTTGATGTGATGGAGGTGAGCTCTGACTTGAAGGGACACCTATGATGTGATGGAGGGACCTCTGATGTGATGGGGCACATCTGGTGTAATGGGAGGACCTCTGATGTGATGGGGGGCTCTGACGTGATGGGGGACCGCTGATGTGATGGGAGGAGCTTTGATGTGATGGGGGGCCTCTAATGCGATGGGGGGGACCTCTGATGTGATGGGAGAACCTTTGATGTGATGGGAGGCCTCTAATGCGATGGGGGGACCTCTAATGTGATGGAGAAACCGCTGATGTGATGGGAGGACCGTTGATGTAATGGAAAGACCTCTGATGAGATGGGAGGACCTTTGATGTCATATGAGGACCTCTGATGTAATGGAAAGACCTCTGATGTGATGGGAGGACCTCTGATGTTCTAGGGCAGGGATATGCCATTAGCAGACCTCCAGCTGTTGCAAAACTAAGTCCCATGATGCCTCTGCCTCTGGGTGTCATGCTTTGGTTGTCAGAGTCTTGCTATGCCTCATGGGACCTGTAGTTCTGCAACAGCTGGAAGTCCGCTAATTGCATATCCCTGCTCTAGGGAGACCTCTGATGTGATGGGGAGACCTCTGATGTGATGGGGAGACCTCTGATGTGAAGTTAATTTCATCATGGTTGTGTGCATTGCCCCAGGCTCAGGTTCCCCATTGTTAAGACACATTCTGATGTGATGGGGGGGACCTTGATGTAATGAGTGGAGCTCTAATGTGATGGAAACCTGATGTGACGGAGGAACCTCTGACATGATGGGGGACCTTTGATGTGAAGGGCACTTCTGATGAGATAGGGGGCTCTAATGTAAAGTTAATTTTATCATGGAGGTTATAAGCATCATCCCAGACTCATTTACATTTTGTACATTGTAGACTGGGGATGCCTCAAGATTTTCCATATTCTTAAAATGCGCCGTGACTGTAAAAAGAATGAGAAATGTTGAGCTTGATGACTGCAGGAAAAGTGGAATGCATAGGGGGTATGTTTTAAACAAACACCAGGGGGGGATTCAGGGGTGGAAAGTGGGAGAGGTGGGCAGTAGTCAAAAACCTGAAATTCTCCGGACCTGAAAAAAAAATAAGTGTATGTATGTGTTGCTTCCACTTCACAATTATGTGCCACTTTGTGTTGCTCTATCACATAAAATACATACATACACTTTTTTTGTTGTAACATTACAAAATGTGGAAAAGAGGGTATGAATACTTTTTCAAGGCACTGTAGCCATATAGCATTTTAAGAAAATTACAGCGGCTGCAGATTGAAAAGGAAAGGTCATTTTTAATAACATTTAGTTACAATATATTGTGCGTTACAATTGTATATGCTGTATCATTTTTTCTTTATTTGTGTTTTTTTTCCCCACAAAAGTGGAGTTACCCTTTAATAAGAACCACATTTCAAGTATAAAGGCAGCAGTCTGTGGTATGTACTATAGCTATACAAGAATATTGACTTCCACAATTTGTTACCTGAGTGACAGATTCACAGTCTTTGAGAAAAAAAAAAACACTAAAACATTCTCTGCAATTAAAACAAACACATTCTAGTGATACAAAATGTAAAATCTGCATTCTAATAAGTTAAAAGCTACATTTTCAGTTTGTGGTAATTTCCCTAAAATAAAAAATGTGATCAAACTCAAGTCAGACATTAAAACTGGCCAGAGGTAGTCCGAGTCAATTTCCACCCTTCGCTTTGGTCAAGCAGCATCTCAAGAGTTGTCACCACTCTTCAAGTCTTGTGATTTATGTTGTTTGGTGGCCTCTAGGGGGCAGGCCTTGACTTCCCAGGGGGGAGTTCCTGACCCTCTTGGGCACTGAGAGGGGTGTGGAGGTCACACACATGCTCCTCATTTTGGATGTACAGATCAGGGCCTCGCTCAAGCTTTTCAGGTCCAACAGCCAACACAGTCTTAGATGGACTTGGCTTTGTAAATGAAGGTTGAGGTTTGTACCAAAGAGTTGTGATGTTGAAGGCAAAAACGGTCAGAGTAGTTCAGGATTGAGGTAGAAGCTTCAGGCTGTGGTAGAGAGGATTAATCAGCACCAGTGCCCCTCTACTGCCCTCTGCTGGAACACTCGATGTTGCCAGTCGTGTCAGTTAAGACCTTGGCAGACGTCATCCATAGCACGGGTGATGCTGTAAAAACACAAAATAGTGTCAGCAGGTCTCCAAAATACTAAATATTATATAACAGGGCAAGGCAGGAAAAATGGAAGCTGCTCATCAATCTGGACCCACAACTGATAAAAAGGGCCGTTATATACACAGCAAATGTTCCAATGAGCAAAGACCGGTCATATCTGTTGCCATTTTACAAACAGACCTCTCAGCAAATATATGTAGAAATTGCAAAGCACCTCGGCGTCATGTAGTTCTATTCTACCCAATGAGAGCATCAATAGTGCAACCTAAAGACGTAACTATAAGTCAACTTGATTGCGAGTTTATAAGGATAGGTACAAAGGAGCGCCCGATATCTAATGAGATGCAAACTGAAAGGTGAATTTGTAATCGATTTATTGAAAGTAGCGAAAAGTGATCAAGCCAACGCGTTTCGTGGGAACAGAAACTCCCCCCCCCCCCTTCTTTAGGGCTATCAGAGAAAAATAAACTCCTTTTATCCATTTTTAGTGTTTTGGTTTCTTTCGCTTCTGCTGTTTTTATTTTTTAAATACTATGTAAAATCTCTTCACAGTTACTCAGCTGTTGATCATATCCTGCTTGTCAGTCCTGCCTACTTAAGCTGTCCAGTCCAGAGGATCTCTGCCTTCACCTTGGTCAACATCACAGAAACTTTCTCCTGCGATCCTGTTTAATGCTGCGTACACACGGTCGGACTTTTCGTCTACAAAAGTCCAACGGACCAAAGCCGGCTGACAATCCGATCGTGTGTGGGCTTCCCCGGACTTTCAGCGGACTTTTTCAGCCGCAAATCTGACAGACTTTAGATTTGAAACATGCTTCAAATCTTTACGTCGTAACTACGCCGGACCCAGAAATCCGCTCGTCTGATGCTAGTCCGACGGACAAAAACCCACGCTAGGGCAGCTATTGGCTACTGGCTATCAACTTCCTCATTTTAGTCCGGTGTACGTCATCACGTACGAATCCGTCGGACTTTTGTGTGATCGTATGCAGGCAAGTCCGTTCGTTAGAAAGCATGCCGCAAGTCCGCCAAAAGTCTGTCGGACGGGCTGTCAGACTTTTGTAGCCGAAAAGTCCGACCGTGTATACGCGGCATAAGACTTGCTTTGCTGACATCCCTTCTGGCTCCAGATCCTGTTTGCTGTTCCACTACATTGATCCCTGACTTCTGGCTTGGCTGACTATCCGTTCCAGTTACTGAACTTTGGCTATGTTTTGACTATGTTTGTTCTTTTTACTTTTATTATTAAACAAGTGTGATTTAACTGTACTTCTGTCTCGGCCTGATTTCATGGTTTCTGACAGGGTCTCTGTTCCCCGAAAAGCATTGGCTTGATCACTTGTAGCTACTGTCAATAAAACAAGTAAAACCTTTCAGTTTGCATCCCATTGGATATTGGGCACTCCTTTTACCTACCTTTACAAGTATATGGAGAAACGACCCCGAGGCCATACCCAGAGGTAGCAGCCCACAAAAAGGCTTACCACCTGCCTTCTGGTAAGTTGGGCTGAAATCCTTGGGAGAGAAGTCTTCCAACCCACCTCCACCATCACCCACTCACAGACCCTCAGATGAGTAAGTCAGTCCAGCCTGATCTCCAAACCTAAAGAGCTTTACTTAAGAGCTGACATCTTGCTCCCTGTGGTGCACTTAAAGGATAAGTTCCCCTTTCTAAAAAAAAAAAAGAATAAATAACCATCTTTTTGTAGGTAAAAAAAATGTGTATTTTCTCATTTATTTTTGCAGAAGCCTGTAAAGCCTTGCACTAGTGATCATCAGATCCCCTGATGCTTTGCAGTTCTCCAGCACATGGTCAGTGTATCTGTGTGTCCGTACATCCCATAGGGGGTGAGCCGATACTCCCTGACATGAAGACTCAATGAACTCCCGGAGCGCTCAACAGCACCGTGGTAGTGCATTGAGAACTACAAGCGGACAGCCGCTATGTGGATGTCGGGGCTTCTAGTTCATTCACACGCAGAGCTGTGACGTGGCAGTGTGGGCGGAGCCCCACATGACCAGGCCATTTTCAAAAAGTGACAGCTAGTAAGGGAAACCTCTCCCCATACTGCTGCCAGGGGGGAGGGGGGGTGGGGAGCAGCGAGCGGCGGCTGCAGCTTTGGGAACAGGTTACATATTCCATCCTAAAATCTGGTGGAACATGCAACATGTTCCCAAAGGTGAACTTATCCTTTAACCACTTGCCGACCAGCCGGCGCAGTTTTACTGCAGCAGAATGGCACGGCTGGGCGAAACATTATGTAATGTTGCTTCGCCCCATGGCCACTAGGGGTGCCCGCTGCTCACCCCCGGAGCCAATGCGAGTGCCCAGCGGTCGGGATCACCGCTGGGCTCCCGTGATCGCTGGTTACACACCGAGAACTGGGATCTGTGTGTGTAAACACACAGTTTACGGTTCTGTGAGGGGAGAAGAGACAGATTGTGTGTTCCTACAAAGTATGAACAGCGATCTGTCATCTCCCCTACACAGTCCCCTCCCCCCTTCAGTTAGAACACAGAGAGGGAACACAGTTATTATTATACAAGATTTATATAGCACCAACAGTTTACATAGTGCTTTGATCGCCCCCTAGTGTTAACCCCTTCCCTGCCAGTGACATTTTTACAGTAATCAGTGCATTTTTTTTTAGCACTGATCGCTGAATAAATGCCAATGGTCCCAAAAATGTGTCAAAAGTGTCCGATGTGTCCGCCATAATGTCCCCAGTCCCGATAAAAAAAAAAATAAAAAAAAAAAAAAAAAATCGCAGATCGGCGCCATCACTAGTTAAGTAAGGCGGAGAGAAGCGCCGTCTGTCAAAGCCGTCTCCCTGCTAGCTGCGTTGTTGGGCGTCCATGGAGGGAGGAGGGGTGACAGCAACACACCAGGAACTTAGACATCAGCTTACTAGGTAACAGAAAGTGTGCTGGGGACCCCCTTGTACAGGTCTGCATATTGTCCTGCCCATGTGCACCTTTTCTTTATGCCAATTTCAAACAGAGTGGCTGCCATTGTTGCTTTTTCAGAAGAGTCGCAGGGCGAAGGAGACGGAGCAGATATATAGACGACAATTAACATTACTACAAGGAAAGGCAGAGATGGTTACCTCTCTGGTGGAAATCCGGATTCACAGAGGTTCACCAGAGTGTACAGCCGCCTCATGGAGAACTCATACTGCAATGACAAATACACAGTCAGGTCTCATATCACCGATAACACAGAACCATTTAGGAAAAAAAAATTGTTACACAATGAAAGCATTATCCTGGATATCAGATGTCTATACTAGGGTTGCACAATACCAATATCAGTGCCGATACCAAGCATTTGTATGGGTATCAGTACTCGTGCAAATGCTCCTATACCTGAAACCTACAGTTTCAGGCTCAGTTCTTTCAGCTGTCAGCGGGATTCCCCCACTGACAGCTGAAATGTAGAAAATAAAAACGTAAATCGGCTGATAAGAAACGGGGCTGCCGCGTCCTTAACAGCCTTTGCCTCATTCAGCTGTCAGTGGGATTCCCCTGTTGACAGCTGAAGTGTAAACAAAGTCCCGGGCAACGTTTATCAACAACATTGCTCAGCCACGGAAACAGAAAGATAAAAAGAAACATTGATTCTTTTTGTATCCTTCTGTTTCTTCATCTACAGATCAAAGGGATGAACTTCAATCTGCAGATGAAGTCAATTTTCAAGTAACCTGTCAAGTAAAAAAAAAATATTATTTCTTTTTTTTTTTTATTAACCACAGCCCCCGTCATTATACTGCCGCAGGCAGCATGATCCCACGAACCATCATAGCTGTACATCGGCTCCTTTAAGTGGGATAGCAGGCACGTGTGCCCACTGCATTGCGGGGGTGTCGATGCTCATGGCCGGCGGTCGCGATGATCGTGGGTTTCGAGAGGCAGAACAGGGACGTGTGTGTAAACACACAAATCTCTGTTCTTTGAGGAGAGGCAGATCGTGAGTTCCCTAATAGCTAGGAACCACGATCATCCCACGATCATGTCATCCCCTCTAGTCAGTCCCCTCCCCCACAGTTAGAACACACAGTCAGGGAACACAGTTAACCCCTTGATCGCCCCCTCGTGTTAACCCCTTCCCTGCCAGTGATATTTACACAGTAACCAGTGCCTTTTTTTTAGCATTGATTGCTGTATAATTGTCAATTGCCAATCAGGGGAGAGGGGGGGCGGGGCCGGGTCAGGGATCCGTGTCTAAATGGACACAGGAAGCTGTGACTCGGCTCGGGTGCCCCATGGCAAGCAGCTTGCTGTGGGGGCACTGAACAGGAGGGAGGGGCCAGGATCACAGATGAGGGACCCGAGAAGAGGAGGAGCCGAGCTGCTCTGTGCAAATCCACTGCAACAGACAAGTATAACATGGTTTGCTATTTTTATGGGGGGGGGGAAACAAAACTTTACAATCACTTTATTCTCCCTAACTTGGACACAGAAAGCAGGGGTTCTAATCCATCTCCACCCTATCCAAAACTGCCTTCAGTTATGCTTTAAGTAAATCATTCCCGATAATTTTGCGTTTTTCAATATTTAGGTTTCTACGCATTACTGTTAAGAAACTGATCCAAAGAGGCAGAGACTCCCCCAAACTGGCTTTTATTTTTTTTACATTCCTTCAATACCTCATGCCTGGACCAGGACTTAACTCATCCATTTATTCATTTTTTTCCTTTGTGAATTGACGATAACGCAGTTTTACGAGTTCTTTTCCTCATGTCTTTGGTTTGTGAAGGAAGTAACTCACAAGGTGACAAGTGAATTGACATTTTCAGCATTTCGTGAGATAATTGGAAAAAAAATGTGTCACCTGATTCAATTATCTCATGAGATATTCTTTAGTGAATTGATCCCCCCTGTGACACCCCCAAGAGAAGCAGCAGATTGAGGCTGTGATAACGATAATGACCGGGACTTACCAGGGGGTTGTGCCAGTTGAAGCACCGCTTCTTGAAATGCTCAACGGCCTCACGGTAACAGGAGCGATCGTTAATATCCAGCCGATCGGTGAAAATCTCTTCTGTCATCTCATCGGATTCCGTCACCAAAGAAACAATCTTCTTTACAGATTCCTCGATCAAGGCTTTGGCCTGGAGGGAAGACAAAAGAGGGATGGATGTGAGGGCCGGCTATGATATATTGGTTTGATAGAAGGACCAGATGTGGAAAATCAGAGGAGCTTGGAGGTACCTCGGTCAGTGACCACACTTCTCTATTGTTGATAAGCAACACAGCTTGGTCACAGACCCGCCATCCTGATTGGACAATGATGGGGCACCACCGTATGGATGACGCCACCATTCTGCCCCCCCAGCAAGTGTCCAATGTTAGACTGACAGCACTGTTCAATGCCGTACAACCTGCCTGGCACAAGCAGAGGAATGCATGAAGCCAATAAGAAGATTTAAGTATTTATACTAACTGTATTTTCCAGACTTGAAGTGGTTAAAACAAGTTCATAGCTGCAGCCATGAGCTTGGTATAATTTTTTACAGCCCGCCAATCACTTTTACAGTTGCACAATCTGTGCTTGACTAGCTGCATCGGAGGGCAGGGGAGACAATGGGGGTCCAATACACCCCTGATGTCTTCATAAAGAGTACCTGTCCACTGTCAATGCCATCATATAGGGAACTGGTTAGTTAGCTCCTTTGTGATAGCAATAAAGTTATATGGGAAAAAAAATTATTAATAATAATAAAAAAAATTAAAAAAAACATTCCCATCACCCCGCTAATACAAACACACACATAGTTCCGGCACGTGACATGTGAGGTATTGCTGCGAATGAGCGGGAGCAATAATTCTAGGGTCATTATTCACAAATAATCTACACTGATAACCTATTAAGGCTTTTAAAGCGTCACCTATGAAAAATTTAAAATCTTGACATTTTGGGTATTTACACATCTTAACCCAATTTTATATTTTACCAAAAAGAAAAATGGATATTATAGTGTGTGTGTGTGTGTGTGCCAAAATTAATTTTAACATATTTGTTCCTGAAAATACGTGTTTGATAAACGGCTGCACAAATATCCTGCAACATAAAAAAACTGCAACACCCACCATTTTATTCCCTAGGGTCTCTGATTTCAGAAAATAGAATATGTTTGGAGGTTCTAATTTTCTAGCAGAAAATGCTGGTTTAAAAAAAAATAGAATTTTTTTTTTAATTAATGCACAACAGGACTCATTTTTTAGTTTTTTATATATTTGCAGTTGAGCTATAAAATAGAAAATAAAATCTTATATTTATTGTTTTGTATCAGCAGCCGGCTCCTCTCACCTCCTGTAGCGCCTTAATCCTGCTCAGTATATCCAGGGCCTCGGCAGCATCATTAGTAGCTAGGAGCTTGCTCTTGAGGATGGCCATGGGCACCTCTGGGCTGGGGGTCAGGTCCAGGTTGTGTATGGGCTCCAGGGTCATTGGAGGGGTGACTTTTTTACCGCTACCCTGGAACTGACGCACCTTCATCTTAGAAATAGTCTGAGAAGGAAAAAGCAACAAGATACAGAATATCAATAACAAAGTCTCTTTGGATATATAGGCTTACCTCCCCCCATTAAGTGTCCTTAGTTTCTGATAGGACTGACCACTTAAAGTGTTAAAAAAAAAAACACACACACCACACAATACATCTCTGCAATACATGGACATATTCCCCCTTTAAATGTCATGAGTTGACAACACAGCGCCTCCGAGTTCCCAAGCGGTATTGTCGCCCCTTCCTGCTGGACTACCGAACTCCACCCGTCCCCCATCCCTCTCCACACACACATATGTTAAACTGCCTAGAACAGTGGTGGTCAACTTTCTCAAGTGTGGCCCCTCGACATCACCAAAGAGCCGCATATAATACAAGAGATTGTCAGAGACTGCAGACATACTACAGGAGATGATCAGAGACTGCAGACATAATACAGGAGATGGTCAGAGACTGCAGACATACTACAGGAGATGGTCAGAGACTGCAGACATACTACAGGAGATGATCAGAGACTGCAGACATAATACAGGAGATGGTCAGAGACTGCAGACATACTACAGGAGATGGTCAGAGACTGCAGACCTACCACAGGAGATGGTCAGAGACTATTCACATTGTTGGAGACTAATGATATGCTTCAAGAGAGTCATAGACTGGAGACATTACACAAGACTGTTAGAGATCACGGCTATAACAGGGAAATACAGATTAATGTCTGCAGGAGCCCACGCTGGGGGGGGGGGCTGCACAAAAAGTGTCAAATGGCTGAATGTGGCCCCCAGGCTGCAGGTTGGGCACCGGGGGGCCTAGAAGCTGCCCATGTATGAATCTCACAAGCCTAACAAAGACATTGCAGAGAGGAATACATGTGATATCCGGATACAGGAGAAAGGGAAGAAAATAAATAAAGCCGGGAGCGGATCTAGATGGGAAAAGGGAGGTATTGGGATAAATCTGAGTAATGCCTGGATATATACAACATCATTGCTAAGATAAAAAAAAAAAAAAAAGTCACACAGAGCGTATTGTTTTTCAGCCAATCAGCACAATGAAACATTTGCATTAAGCTAGAGGATCTGTAACACAACCACTGTGCAGCATTACTAAGGAGGAAGCATAACCTGCACCCTCAGGTAAATCAGGTGGTGAGTTCATGTCACTTCTACCTGAGACTCCTGAGGTCGACTTTTCGCTATATCGCAGACTCTGACAAGATCGCCATGGTCAATGCCATTATCAGCAGTCGATTGGACTACTGTAATGCCCTGTATTGGGTTTGCCTGCTTGTACCATCTACAAGCTCCAGTTGATTCAGAATGCCACAGCAAGGTTACTGACAGGTGTTGGTCGCCGTGACCACATCACTCCATCCCTTAAAGCCCTGCACTGGCTGCCCGTGAAAGAACGGGTTCTGTTTAAAACCGGATGTCTTGTCCATAAGGCATTGCATGGATATGGCCCAGAGTATCTGAAGGAAAAATTTGTCAAGTATGTGCCTACCCGATCCTTGAGATCGACGAACTTGGCCATACTAAAGATTCCAGAATTAAAAAGGAAACATGCAAAGGGAGAACGAGTGAAGTACGGAGGAGCTGAAATTTGGAACTCCTTGCCTCTGAAACTGAGACTTGAGAATGAATTTTTGAAATTTCGAAAGAAATTGAAAACCGTACTTTTTGTACAAGCTTTTGGAGTCACCTAATTTTTAATTGGGGTGTAATGGACAGAGGCCCTAGCTTTTATTTTGTATCTTGCTATGCTGGTTTGTTGGTGGGACAGACCTAGCCGGGACAGAGGCTTTTGGAGGGGACTGAATGCCAGCCTCTTGCCTACCGATTATGGGCCCTGGCATTTGGGGGAACGGTGCTCGTTGTGAGCTGTATGCCTGGGGACCCTGGAGGTGGTATATTAGGTTAAGGTCCATGTCCCCCAAGACACACAGACTCTGGGGACCCTGGATATGGCATTGTGACGGGAATCACTAATAGGGGCACAAGATGAATGAGAACCCCACTATGATCTGTGCTAGTCAGACTCAATGCTGTATATATAATGTGTGCTGTCTCATTATGTTGTGTACGATTTGCTGTGATGTTTGGGGTGTGACTGTATTCTATTGTCTATTGTGGCTGTCTGCCTCAACTATTATGGGATGGCTGTGTCTTGCTATGAGGAAAGAGGGAGGGGGATTCCTCCAGCAGCCCCCTGTTAAGACTGTTTACTGATGAGAAGTTACATGGGTTCCTGGTTCAGCTGATGGAAGTGTTCGGTAGCTGCCTTTGTGTTTAGGACATTCCATACCCAAACGACTTTAACTCCTTTCATTCTCTGGGTGTCGTTACAACTGGTGGCAAGCAGCGGGATGATTCCCACAGCCCAGAAGGACAGCTAAAAGAGGACACAGGCCAATGGAAGCACAGTATGAATGGCTAAAATGCTCTTCCCTCAAGGACTTACTGGAGAACCAACAACAACCGTAAGAAGAGGGACACTATCGCAGAACTAGTCGAAATGGATAGAGCCGAAAGACCCAACATAACTGAAAGGCCCACCATAACAAGCAGGACACAAGAAGAGGCAAGTTTTGATCGGGCTGTTAACATAAGGCTGGCACATTATGGTCCTAACCCTACAGCGGAGATCATAGACCTAGTTATAGCGGCTGTGGATGCAAATTGGCTACAGCAAAGAGGTGCTGCAGCAGCAAAAGTCACAGCAGCACCAACTGAAAGGAGAGGAGAGGTACAGGAACCAGCCGCCATGGAAGAGGAATTCAGAAGGAAGTTGCGAGAGATGCAGATACAGCACATAGGACCAGTATCAGAGCAGGTCCTGCTGGGATGGTCTCAGGGCTGATCCTAGGGTCACAGGCGCCTGGGTGCAGAAATATTTCTGGCGCCCCCACATGGGCGTGGTCATTTTAGTAACTCCTCCCCTTTACAAATATTTCTATGGCAGCTCCACCACGAAGTCTTCATTACCCTGGGATCCTTACAGGTACAATAAACAAATTACAGGAAGAGAAGCAAGAGTACTTTATTGGGACCTGGAGGGGGGCCTCTCTGATGGAGACAGATAGCGCTTCTGTTAGAGAGTCTGTTAGAAAAAGCCCCCAAAAATGCTACAGACATCATACAGGAGATGATCAGAGACTGCAGACATAGTACAGGAGATGATCAGAGACTACAGACATAGTACAGGAGATGATCAGAGACTGCAGACATAGTACAGGAAATGGTCAGAGACTGCAGACATAGTACAGGAGATGATCAGAGACTGCAGACATAGTACAGGAGATGATCAGAGACTGCAGACATAATACAGGAGATGATCAGAGACTGCAGACATAATACAGGAGATGGTCAGAGACTGCAGACATAATACAGGAGATGGTCAGAGACTGCAGACATAATACAGGAGATGGTCAGAGACTGCAGACATAGTACAGGAGATGGTCAGAGACTGCAGACATTATATAGGAGACGTTAGAGACTGCAGACATAGTACAGGAGATGGTCAGAGACTGCAGACATAGTACAGGAGATGGTCAGAGACTGCAGACATAGTACAGGAGATGGTCAGAGACTGCAGACATAGTACAGGAGATGGTCAGAGACTGCAGACATAGTACAGGAGATGGTCAGAGACTGCAGACATTATATAGGAGACGGTTAGAGACTGCAGACATAGTACAGGAGATGGTCAGAGACTGCAGACATAATACAGGAGATGATCAGAGACTGCAGACATAGTACAGGAGATGATCAGAGACTGCAGACATAATACCGGAGATGGTCAGAGACTGCAGACTAAGGATGAGCTCCGGCGTGTTCGCAAGCTGCACGCGCCAGGAAGTCGGCAATGCGCTGCGCTAATCACAAGCAGTGAGACATTTCTCGATCTCTGCAGCCGCACCTTAGGAAATGTCTCACTGCTTGTGATTAGCGCTGTGCAGTGCCCAGTTCCTGGCGGGCTCGGCACGTGCAGCTTGCGAACACGCCGGAGCTCATCCTTACTGCAGACATAGTACAGGAGATGGTCCATTAGACCCCTTTCACACTGGAGGCGTTTTTCAGGTGCTTTAGTGTTAAAAATAGCACCCGGAAAAAGCCTTATCTGCAATCCCACTGTGAGAGCCCGAATGCTTTCACACTGGAGCAGAGCACTGGCAGGACGTCCAAAAAATTGCTGCAAGTAGCTTCTTTGAGGTGCTTTAGGAGCGGTGTATACACCACTACTAAAGCGCCCTTGCTCATTGAAATCAATGGGCAGCGCCGGCAAAGCGCCTCAGCAGTTGCGCCTTTGAATCCTTTAGTGGGGGTTAAATGTACCTCTAAAGTGACGGTAAAACGCCACTAAAAGTAGCAGCGCATTACCACCGATGCCCCTGCACTGTCAGTGTGAAAGGGCTCTTAGTACATCTCATTAAACATCACATCTGTAAATGAACTACTGAGGTGCAGGAAGGGACAGGGTCTGTGTATCCTATGTAATCTATCATTCCATAAAACATCTCCTAGCAGGGGCAGCCCAGAGCACATCTAAAGGTGTGTAGGGGATGCCATTCCTACACACAGCACACTGACTCACCTCAGTTCTCTCTCCGTGCAGCCCGAGATAGAGATGGGAGGGGGAGGCATTCCAACTGGAGTTGGTAGAGACAGTGTGGGATCCCAGTGTGAGGAATTTATTCCAGCACATCAGCATCCACTGACTAGAACCCTCATGTCAGGAAGAGGAGCGCCCTTCCCCCGAGCACTGCCAGGCTGGACGGGCTGCCCTACGCTCACACTGGAGTTCTGGACGGACACTCACAAGGAGAGAAGGAGGGAGGGGAGAAGTCTGGCTCTTCGGCGCCCCCACCTCTGCAGGCGCCTGGGTGCAAAGCACCCTTCGCACCCTGGGTAGGATCGGCCCTGGATGGTCTGATTCTATCCACTGCGAACTCTGGAAGAAAGCACTAGCTCTCGAGCAGTGACACCAGGGAAAATTTCTCCCCTCCATTCATGTAAGGTACTGGTCGCAGTATGAAGTACGAATGCTGTTATTGTGGGAACAGCCAAAGCAGGAGTGGACAGCTGAGTTAAGCAGGAATATCCGGGCAGAGATGCGGTTGGACGAGAGCTACAGAGCCCTCCGGTGGTATGTAGCCCAAGAGTGCCCGTGGTCAGCGGATGACAGCCCCACGGAAGGCTTTGACTATGATGGCCTGGGATTGTTGTATTGGAGGCTGTCCAGGGACCCTGACTTTGGGAGTGAATGGGAGTGGCGTTTGGAGGAAACACAGAGTGAAGACTGTTTGGAACAATTTATACGGGGTACTGGGTGGATACCAGCATTAGAGGACTGGAACTACTGATAACTTCGGAGTCAACCCGTCTGGAGTCTCCTCCTGTGTTAGTCTCCTGCCGAAAATGGAGAAATGTGACAGACCTAGCCGGGACAGAGGCTTTTGGAGGGGACTGAATGCTAGCCTCTTGCCTACTGATTATGGGCCCTGGCATTTGGAGGAATGGTGCTCGTTCTGAGCTGTATGCCTGGGGACCCTGGAGGTGGTGTTACTTTAGATTCAGGTCCATGTCCCCCAAGAAACACAGACTCTGGGGACCCTGGATATGCCATTATGACGGGAGTCACCAATAGGGGCACAAGGTGGATGAGAACCCCACTATGATCTGTGCTAGTCAGACTCAATGCTGTATATATGTATACATAATGTGTGCTGTCTCATTATGTTGTGTACTATTTGCTGTGATGGTTGGGGTGTGACTGTATTCTATTGTCTGTTGTGGCTGTCTGCCTCAACTATTATGGGATGTCTAAGTGTCTTGCTATGAGGAAAGAGGGAGGGGGATTCCTCCAGCAGCCCCCTGTTAAGACTGTTTACTGATGAGAAGTTATACACACCTGACCTGTGTGTCCATTGTCATTGGACAGTTTAACCCGCCCTGTTTTCCAAGGGTGGGGGGAAGCGTTTTGAAGTGGGATCTGTATAGCATGTGTTTGAATAAAGTTTCATTCCAGCTTGAACCTCAAGACAGAGCCTTGTCTCGTACTTGGGGAAGAATTTTTTGTATGGGTTCCTTGTTCGGCTGATTAAAGTGTTCGGTAGCTGCCTTTGTGTTTGGGTATGGAATGTCCTAAACGACTTTAAACCCTTTCATACTCGGGGTGTCGTTACAGTTGGTTCTCTTAAGGTTTTTTAATGTCAATCTCCTTTTCTTTTTGCGCATCGAGGCCTTCGGGTAAGACTGCGTAAGTTAAGCATTTTAATAAAGAAGTATATGGATAGCATTTGCTGCAACCTTGTGCACACAAAGTATACAAAGTAACATTGTTGGTAAAATATTAAAGATAAATCCCAGAAGAGATTTCTGTAGACGACTACAATGTACACGTGTGTAGAGCTCCACCCAACAATGAATGTCTCCATCACTCACCCGGTTCCCGTACTGCATCACATGACTCATATTAGTGCGTTGCTTGACCAATAAAAACTGTTTATGTAATGTCTCCTGTGACAGATCCTCCTAGAATAGAAACATTATATCTTATATGAAGTCATAGAACAGAAAACACTTCATCATATCTATAGAAAACAATGCAACGCGTCATCACTAAGCAATAATCATAGAAATGGCGGCGATTTATTATAAATTACACTTTTGTTTAGGGGTCAGGTGACAGCAATGGGCATTCCTTCTAATATTCCTTCCATGTGCAGCGGGCGTGGTCACATGTGCAGGGGGCGTGGTTACATTAACTAGGGGCAGCTCCTGTTGTGACAGCACGGCTCGAAGACACTGTCAATCATACTGAGCTGGGGGTGTGGTTACATGTGAAGGGGGTGTGGTTACATGTACTGGACACTGCTGCCTTTATGACAGCGAGCCTCCTGAGAGAAGTTTCCAACCAAACTAAGCAGGAGGTGTGGTCAAATGTGCAGGGGGCGTGGTTACATTAACTAGGGGTAGCACCTGTTCTCACAGCACGGCTCCCGCTCGATGCCACTATCAATCATACTGAGCTGGGGGCGTGGTTACACATGAAGGGGGTGTGGTTACATTACTAAAAACTGCTGCTGTTATGACAGCGCGCCTACTGGGAGAAGTTGCTGTCAATCAAACCAAGCAGGGGGTGTGGTTACATGTGCAGGGGTCGAGGATACTATCACCAAGTACAGCTGCTGTTGTGACAGCAAGGATATTGCTGGGAGCTGCTGTTAATCAAACTGACCTGGGGGTGTGGTTATATGTGTGAGGAATGGTAACATGTGCAGGGGGCATGGTTATATATAGGGTTGCACCGATACCAATACTAGTGTCATATCAGTGCTGATGCCAAGGATTTGCACGAGTACTTGTACTCATGAAAATGATCCGACGCCTAATCTTATACCTCCCAGCAGGAGGTAGGACACCGGAGCCAGGGGAGGACCCGGAGGACAGCTGTGGGTGATCGGTGTGGCGGTGGGGACCAGTTACAAGCACCGATCTCCCTGTACAGCCACTTCTCCTCCTCTCCCTCCCGTGGCCATCAGCTGCTTCATTGAAAGCTATACAGGGAGATCGATGCTTGTAACTGATCCCCACCGCTGCACCAATTAACCCCGACTGTCCCCCGAGTCCTCCTCCAGCTCACCGATGTCCGCCTCCGGCACCCCCTCCCTTGTCCCAGATCTGTCAGGATGGAGAGCAGATGAAGCAGCCAGTAAATATGTAATTTACCGGCTCCTTCCTTTATACAAAGAACAGAGTCAGTGATCACGACTGTCCATTTGTAACTGAGCATCGGGGGAGGGGCCTCTGTCTCCTGTCCATTCATCTTCAGTGCAGCTGAGAAAGGAACTGGGGAATCTGTGTCCTCAGTCCCTGTCTCAAAAGTGGCCTCAAAGGGGACATGTCAGGGGTCTGTTTAAACCCACAACAGTAAAATCAGTCCGTATATGCAGCATAGCATGCTTGTTATACTCACTGTGGATCTTAAGGGGTTAATCCTCTGCACTGTGTAAAAAGGCTGTTTTATCCTGTATGCACAGATCCTTCCCCTCCTGCAAAGTCTAGTTTGGGAAGGCCAGCTAACACACAGGCAATAGCCAACCTGCACATGCTCAGTTGTGTCTTTTCTGCTGGAGAGAACAGTTACTTGTTCTCAGAGATAGTCAGGTCACATGATATTGACATCATACATGTGGGTGTGTATACAGGCTGCAGGGGAAATCTCCTCCTACCTGAACTCTCAGCAGTGGAGAAACTCTGCAGTTTATCATGTGACTGTGGTATACAGATCAGCAATAAATAGAATAAATAAATAAGTATATAGTAGGAATATTTTTATGTAAAAAGGTTTATAAGCTGTGGGCAAATGAACGGTTTTCATATTACTGGGTTTAGTTACACTTTTTTTTTTTTTTTTTTTTTTTCACAATTGAAAACACAAACAAACAAACAACACTTCCCCAAAAGAAGAAGGCATTGTAAAATAATAATAATAAATTATATATATATATATATATATATATATATATATAATTTTTTTTTTTTTTTTTTTTAATTAATTATATAAAAAGCATTAGAAAAAAAATAAATAAAAACTACTGACACAGTCCACACCCCATCAGTGCTGCATATTAGTGCCACTGTCACATGACATTATAAAAAGTATCGGTACTTGTACTCGGTCTTAAAAAAGGGGTTATCGGTGCAACCCTAGGTACATGTGCAGGGGGAGTGGTTACATGTGCAGGGGGAGTGGTTACATGTGCAGGGGGAGTGGTTACATTCACTAAGCACAGCCTAGGAGCCTCCTGCTAGGAGCCACTGTCAGTCAAACTGTGCTGAGCTGAGCTGGGGGAGGCTTGTCAGCCAAGCTGACTATGGTCCCATAGGCACGGTGTCTTGTATCTTCGATTGATAAACAATTAGAAACTTAAGCAGTTATTCTGTTTCAATCTAGATTACATTCTATTATATATTCTGAATTTATGATCTATGCCCGATGGTCTTTAGAAACACTGAAGCTGATTGGCTGCCGTTGGACAGCTCATACAGTTCTTATTCCAGATACTTGATGAGCTGGTGGTGTAAATTGAGACATTTTAATGAGTGTACAGAACAAAAAAAACTCACCATGTCTGAATCCTCCATCCAGCTGACGCTGTACAGATCACCAAGAAATGTGTTTAGCTTGTCATCTTGATAACAGGCATAGGAGGACTCATGAGGGTTGGAGGCTGTTGTGGCGTAAACTACAAAATATAATGTGAAGATGTAAATATAGAAGAGATAATGATCCATACTTCACAATATCTGTCCTGGGGAAGGATTTTCAGACACACAGCAGGTCACAGTCCGTTATACAGTATAAATAATTTCCCATACATTACATGTTTGTATACACAAAACAGAAGTGTTATGCCGTGTACACACGGGCGGACTTTTCGGCATCAAAGGTCTGATGGACTTTCGACTGACTCTGTAACGAACGGACTTGCCTACTCACGATCACACCAAAGTCCGACAGATTCGTACGTGATGACGTACGACCAGACTATAATAAGAAAGTTGATAGCCAGTAGCCAATAGCTGCCCTAGCATCGTTTTTCGTCCGTCGGACTAGCATACAGACGACCGGATTTTTTGTCCGGACTCGAGTCCGTCGGAAGGATTTGAAACATGTTTCAAATCTAAAGTGCGTCAGATTTCCGACAGAAAAGGTCCGCTGCAGGTCCGATGAAGCCCACACACGGTCTAATTGTCCGACAGATTTGTTCCGTTGGGCCAGTCCGGTCGAAAAGTCCGGCCGTGTGTACACGGCATTAGGCAAAATTTGCAATATATGTTAATCATTTTATAATAAAAGCTTCAGAATTCCTGACTGCTGTGACAATCCTATATTTTCCTGTATTATTATTATTATTATTATACAGGATTTATATTGCGCCAACAGTTTGCGCAGCGCTTTACAACATGGGGACAGACATTACACTTACAATACAAATCAATACAGGAGGAATCAGAGAGCCCGGCTCCTTAGAGCTTACAATCTAGAAGGGAGGGTCAAGTGGAAACAAAAAAGGTAATAACTGTGGGGGATGAGCTGATGGAGAAAATTAAAAAAAACAGTTGTTAGGTGTGGGTAGGGGAGGCCTCTCTGAAGAGAGGGGTTTTGAGGGATCGTCTAAAAGCTGTAAATTAGTTTACTATTCTCGAAGTAAGATTCTGTAATAGACATGTGCAATTCGTTTCGTTCCAAATTCGTTTGCGGGTGAAAATTGGCACGTTCGTTAGTAAGCATCCGAATGAACGAAAGACTCTTGGCGAATGCATACGAAAATTAATTCTCGGAAAGAACGACATTCCGAAAGAACGAAAAACCCGAAAGAACGTAAAACGATTCAACCGATTTAACAAAACGATTAGATTCAGGTCATTTCATTTTTCATAATATCTAGTATAATTAAATTAGTGATTATTATTATAGTTATTATTATTTATTAATAAAAAAAACTATAAACAATTAAAGGTATTGGAATTTCCTTTCAAATTTGCTTAACTGTTTTGCCCTGTACATACGATCGGACATTGATTGGACATTCCGACAACAGAATCCATCGGATTTTTTCTTCTATATCTTACGAAATTTGAATTTCGTATAAAATGAATTTGAATAGAAAACATTAGAACAGTATAGAAAAGAATAGACTAGAAAAACAACAGAATAGAATAATATATATATATTATATTATATTATATTATATTATATTATATTATATTATATTATATTATATTCTGTCCTGTTCTATTGTTTTTCTAGTCTATTCTTTTCTATTATTTTCTATTCTAATCTTTTCTATTCAAATTCAAATTCATTGTATGCGAAATTTGGAAATTTCAGAAGCCAGAAGCCATCTTTCGAAATTCGCATAGAATGAATTCAAATTCTTATAGAAAAGTTTAGAATAGAATAGAAAAGAATAGCATAGAAAAACAATGGAACAGAATAGAAAAAATTATATAACATCTTCGAAATTTAAATTTCATATAGACTGAAATCAAAATTGAATAGAAAAGATCAGAATAGAATAGAAAATGATAGAAAAGAATAGAATTTTTTTTTATTCTGTTCTATTGTTTTTCTAGTCTATTATTAGTAATTACTAAATATTAGTAGTTATTATTACTATCTATTATTCAAATTCGAATTCATTCTATACGAAATTCGAACTTCAGAAGCCATGTTATATATATATATACATATACACTATTGCTTTATTTTATATTCTATCCTATTGTAGAATGTAACCTCTGGCAAACAATTGCAATCGCTGCATGATCTGCTGCAGTAAACTGATTTTGTCTCAGAATGGAGGGGGGGGCCCCAAAAAAATGTTTGCCCAGGGCCCAATCAACATCAAAGATGGCCCTGAGCGTAGCCGAGCTCCTCCTCCTTCCTCCTGCAGTCCGCGCGGTACAGGAGATTCAGTTTCCTGTTCCCGGCCGGACTGACAGGAAGTGTGCACACACTGAGTGCTCACTTCCTGTCAGTCCGGCCGGCCAGGAACAGAAAACTGAATCTCCTGCGCGCGGTACGCGGTAGGGAGGGAGGGTTAAAAAGAACAACACAGTGGGGGGAGGCAGTCATCAAGACCCATTTAGTAATAAAAATATAATAGTTTGCTAACCATAATAAAAACGATTACCATAGCTTTCTTTCCATTTTCTTTCTTTACCATCCCATTTCCATCTTATTGCTTCTTTTTTTAATCAGGTAATATTTATTAAAGCTTTTTGCAAAAATGTACAAAGCAGAGAAAAGATTCTACAGTACACTCTACTGTAGAGTCTTTTCTCTGCTTTGTAAATTTTTACAAAAAGCTTTAATACATACTTAAACTGTATCGCTATGCTGTGATTCCTGTAGGCTTTGCGTGCGTGCGGGGGGGGCCCTCCATGTCCATTTTGCTTGGGGCCCCCCAAATTCCTTCAAACGGCCCTGCCAGCCGCACTTACCATCGATGTTGTTAGGTAGGTGATTCATCATCGAGCCGGACTCACAGGCCTCAATGTACAAAACCATCTGTAAGAGAAAAATCTCCATGTCACTCCAACAGGTTCTGCTATAGAAGACTCAGCACACCGATACATTGGGGGAGATTTACGAAACCCGGAGAGTTCAACATTTAGTGCAGAAATCAGCTTCTAGGTCACTGGTTCTCAACCTTTCTAGTACTGTAAACCCTTGATAAAATTTCCCAAGTTGTGGGGACCCCTAACAGTAAAAATATTTTCGTAGCGTGGATTGTCAGCACCCAAGGCAAGACAAGTAATTTGCGCCCTTAACCCATGGACTTTTAGCGTTCCCCGAGTCCCTTCCACTCGTACAGTATTAAAACCCCTTATGGTACAGTTTAGGATGTACCACTCTGTTCTCTTTTCTATCCCTTTTACCTCTCTCTATCCTAAATTTTTGTTTTTTTTCCCCATCCCTCTCTCTAGCCGTCTTTCTTGTTCTCTTATTCTGTCTCTTCCTTTCTTTGTTCCTCCCCCTCTTGTTCTCTCCTTTTTATGTATACTCTATTTTTACTCTTTGGTAGGGGGGGAATTGGATCAGTGGCCGTGCCGGCGGGGAGTTGGGGGTCAGTGGCCGTGCTGGCGGGGAGGTGGGGGTCAGTGGCCGTGCTGGCGGGGAGGTGGGGGTCAGTGGCCGTGCTGGCGGGGAGGTGGGATCAGCCAACTTAGGTGCTCTTGAACAAGGTCATCTGCTGATCTAAGAACTGTAGTGGGGACTTTTAATGGCAACTGTAATCACAGGTAGTGTTACTCACTGTGTTCCTGACTCCACTGTGTCTCCGACTTTGCGGTGTCTCGTAACAGTGACACCTATGCTGAAATCAGGAGATGGGGTCTCCTCCAGCCCCTCCCACTTCCCATTCTTACCAGTCAACTGACCTCTAGTCTCTGCCCCCCAGCCATGGCGTGAACTGAGTGGGTGGCTGCGAAGAGGCTGAGTGGGCGGCCGCGAGCTCCAGGGACAGCCCTGCTGGGCGGGCGCAAAAAGACTAGGAGATCAGTGCGGGCTTCAGGAACAGCCCAGGATTCGGTGACCCCTGGCAAATCATCATTCTGCCCCCTGAGGTGGTCCTGACCCCCAGGTAGAGAACCACTGTTCAAGTTTTGTTTTTTTTTTAATCAAAGCTTAACTGAATAAGCTGAATTTAGAAGCTGATTGGCTCCCAGGCACAGCTGCACCAGATTCTGTGCTCTCCAGTTTTAGTAAATCCCCCCCCCCATTGCAGATCATAAAAACTGGCCACTTCCTAGGACACCATCGGGCACTTACTTTTTTGTACATCTTGTTTTCATGCATGTATTGAATTGTCTTGTTCAAATCTTCAACATGGAGCTGCAATGGAGAACAACAAGTCTAAGGATTACTACAACCAAAGACACAATGTATGAATTATGTCAAAGGACGCTTCACAACAGGGACAGCTGTGTGTGTAATGTTAATACCAGGGCTGGCCCAAGACAAGATGGGTCCAATGAAAAGGCCCCCCCCAAAAAATAATATTAATAATAATTATAATAATAATAATCCCACCAAAAGGCCCCCACATTCATTATTTTATATAATGATAATTAAAACTAAAACTAAAATTTATCAGGAAGTCAGATTTACATGGAACAGCACCTTGTCCATATGCAAAATTTAGATGACATACCATTATGTTCAAATCCAAGGGGCGTGCTGGGGCAGTATAGGGGCAGGCTAGGGCAGTATAGGGGCAGGCTAGGGCAGTATAGGGGCAGACTATGATCTTCTATTAGAAGTAATATAAGGAGGACATGAAAGGGTTATGAGAAGCAGCAGCTGGGTCTTAGCTTTAAAAAGTGTCTTCCTCGGTTTTCCTCCCAGCAGAAATGAAAGAGAATGGGATTCGGTGTAGGGAAACGGTAGAAGTGGCTATAGCGGGGTGGGGGGGGGTTTGAGGTGGTTCTTACATCGTCATTGGGAAAGGCCAGCAAACCCGGAGCTCCGTGATCAGAAAAGAAGACAAAGACATGGTCGTTCGGTCCACTGCAAGAGAACAGAAAAAAAAAGTGACTTACCCAAATTATGTGATGTCATGTTATAGCTGAAAGCTGTGCAGAGTTACTATTCGAAGCAGAGTTGTCACATTATATTTACATTTTTAAATTTTTTTTTACATTTCTCCAGAGTCTTGCTGGTTTCTGGCCTAGGCAAAAATGAGGTCATACGTCCCAGGAGTCTTCATGGGCATCTTTTTTCCCTTTTATCTGGAGGAGGGTCTTTCTCAGCTAAGCACGCCCTCCTTTTCTGGCATCCCTGAGCTAAGGGCAGGTGGATTTCAGTTAGTAAGCCCCACACAAATCATCTGGCCTTGCTTAAGATGGCCACCACTAGGGATGAGCCGAACACCCCCCGGTTCGGTTCGCACCAGAACCCACGAACGGACCGAAAGTTCGCACGAACGTTAGAACCCCATTGACGTCTATGGGACTCGAACGTTCGAAATCAAAAGTGCTCATTTTAAAGGCTAATTTGCATGGTATTGTCCTAAAAAGGGTTTGGGGACCCGGGTCCTACCCCAGGGGACATGTATCAATGCAAAAAAAACTTTTAAAAACGGCCGTTTTTTCGGGAGCAGTGATTTTAATGATGCTTAAAGTAAAAAAAAAAAAGTGAAATATTCCTTTAAATATCGTACCTGGGGGGTGTCTATAGTATGCCTGTAAAGTGACGCGTGTTTCCCATGTTTAGAACAGTCCCTGCACCAAATGTCATTTTTAAAGGAAAAAATCTCATTTAAAACTGCTTGCGGGTTTAATGTCATGTCGGGTCATGGCAATATGGATGAAAATCAGTGAGACAAACGGCATGGGTACCCCCCAGTCCATTACCAGGCCCTTTGGGTCTTGTATGGATATTAAGGGGAACCCCGCACCCAAATTAAAATAAGGAAAGGTGTGGGGCCACCAGGCCCTATATACTCTGAACAGCAGTATACAGGCGGTGCAAACAAGACAGGGACTGTAGGTTTGTTGTTAAGTAGAATCTGTTTGTAATTTTGAACATTTTTAACGTGTTTAGCTCCAGCCAAAAAATCTTTTCTAAGCTTTTTGGAAAACATAGGGAAGGGTTATCACCCCTGTGACATTTGTTTTGCTGTCTTTCCTCCTCTTCAGAAGATTTCACCTCACTTTTTTGTCCCAATGAAAAATGTTTTTTGAAAATTTGGGTTTTTTTGTGGAACAAGGATTGGAAAGCATCAGTGGAAAGGAGAACTTGTTTTCCCATATTAACTCTTACAGGAGAGAATTTCCCTTCCTAGGGGTAGATTTCATCTCACTTCCTGTTGTCTCCTTCCGTTTGCAAGTAGGAGTCGTTTGTAAGTTAGATGTTTGAAAGTAGGGTCCTGCCCTATATACTCAGCAGAAATTTGGGCCTTAGGTGTTGCTGTGGCCACAACACTGTAAGCCCTCACAGGGCCCTGCTGTGAAATATTAGATCAAGAATTGTAATTACATGCCCCTGTTGAACAGGAGCTGAAAAATTAGGCCTTAGGCACTGGTGCTGGTGCCACAACACTGCAACCCCTCACAGACACTCTAGTTGGAACGCAGGAACGAGCCCTGCTGCAAATTATTGCTTCAAAAATTGTAATTACACGCCCCTGTTAGACAGGGGCAGAAAAATTGGGCCTTAGGCACTGGTGCTGGTGCCACAACACTGCAACCCCTCACAGACACTCTAGTTGGAACGCAGGAACGAGCCCTGCTGCAAAGTATTGCATCAAAAATTGTAATTACACGCCCCTGTTAGACAGGGGCAGAAAAATTGGGCCTTAGGCACTGGTGCTGGTGCCACAACACTGCAACCCCTCACAGACACTCTAGTTGGAACGCAGGAACGAGCCCTGCTGCAAAGTATTGCATCAAAAATTGTAATTACACGCCCCTGTTAGACAGGGGCAGAAAAATTGGGCCCTAGGCACTGGTGCTGGTGCCACAACACTGCAACCCCTCACAGACACTCTAGTTGGAATGCAGGAACGAGCCCTGCTGCAAAGTATTACATCAAAAATTGTAATTACACGCCCCTGTTAAACAGGGGCTGAAAAATTGTGCCTTAGGCACTGGTGGTGGCGCCCAGAACCAAAAATGTTCTTACAAGCTATCAGCGTGATGATTGAGGAGGAAGAGGATAATTACTCAGGGATAGTCACTCAGCATCAGCATAGGCAGTCTTTGAAGGGATCTGAGATTTCAAAAAAAATTATTCGGTTACATCAGCATCAGGTGCTTGGTAGCTGGTGGTGATCCAAGACTCATTCATTTTTATGAAGGTCAGCCGATCGACCGAGTCGGTGGACAGACGCACCCTGTGATCGGTTACCACGCCTCCAGCAGCACTGAATGTGCGTTCCGAAAGAACGCTGGATGCAGGACAGGCCAGTAGCTCAATTGCATACTGTGCAAGCTCTGGCCAGTGATCCATCCTCAAGACCCAGTAACCCAGAGGATTTTCGGTGGGAAAGGTGTCCAAGTCTGATCTTGCCCCTAGGTATTCCTGCACCATGTAAAACAGACGCTGGCGATGGTTGCTGGAACCGATCATACCTTGGGGCTGCGGACCAAAAAATTGTCTGAACGCATCGGTCAGACGGCCACCTTCTCCACCGCTCCTTCTTTGACTGACCGAAGCCTCAGCAACACGTTGTCCAGAAACAGGAGTTTGTAACCTCCCAGTCTCTGGGAACGCGTTGCACAGACCTTTCTGCAAGGCCTCCCGAAGATGTTTCATCCTCTGCTCCCTCTGCGATGGCAAGATAAGGTCCGCAACCTTACCCTTGTAACGTGGATCAAGGAGGGTTGCCAGCCAGTATTGGTCCTTCTCCTTGATACCACGAATACGAGGATCCTTACGCAGGCTTTGCAGGATCAGGGAGGCCATGCAGCGTAGGTTTGCTGAGGCATTCAGTCCGGAGTCCTCTGGGTCACTAAGAACGACATGGTCCGCAGCCACCTCCTCCCAGCCACGTACAAGTCCATGTGTTTCTTGGGACTGATCCCTTAAAGACTGCTGCTGATGCTGAGTGCCAGGCTCCACCTCCATACTGACACAATCTTCCTCCTCCTCCTCTTCCTCCTCGTCCTCTTCCTGTGTGATCGGCGGGCACGCAGGAACACTGTCTGGATAAAGGGGGCCTTGAGAGCTAAGGAAGTCCTCCTCTTCCTGCCTCTGTTCTGCCTCAAGTGCCCTGTCCATTATTCCACGCAGCGTGTGCTCCAACAGGTGGACAAGGGGGACAGTGTCACTGATGCATGCACTGTCACTGCTCACCATCCTCGTGTCCTCCTCGAATGGTGACAGGACAGTGCATGCATCCCTGATCATGGCCCACTGGCGTGGGGAAAAAAAACCAAGCTCCCCTGACCCTGTCCTGGTGCCATAGTCGCACAGGTACTCATTGATGGCCCTCTGCTGCGTGTGCAGCCGCTGCAGCATGGCCAACGTTGAGTTCCACCTGGTGGGCATGTCACAGATTAGGCGGTTCTTGGGCAGGTTAAACTCCTTTTGGAGGTCCGTCAGCCGAGCACTGGCATTATATGACCGGCGGAAATGCACACAGACTTTCCTGGCCTGCCTCAGGACATCCTGTAAGCCCGGGTACCTGCCCAAGAACCGCTGCACCACCAAGTTAAGGACGTGAGCCAAACAGGGCACATGGGTCATTTGTCCCTGTCGGAGGGCAGAGAGGAGGTTGGTGCCATTGTCGCAAACCACCATTCCTGCCTTAAGTTGGCGTGGCGTCAACCACCTCTGAACCTGCCCCTGCAGAGCTGACAGAACCTCTGCCCCAGTGTGGCTCCTGTCCCCCAAGCACACCAGCTCAAGCACCGCATGGCATCTTTTGGCCTGCGTACTTGCGTAGCCCCTTGAACGCCTACGGAGCACCGCTGGTTCCGAGGAAGAGGCCATGGAGGAAGAAGAAGAGGAGGGGGTGGAGGAGAGAGGTGTGTCACAATCAGCATTTTGGAGGCGTGGTGGCGGAACAACCTCCAACACTACTGCACCTTGTCCTGCATCCTTCCCAGCTGCCAGCAGAGTCACCCAATGCGCCGTGAAACTTAGGTAACGTCCCTGTCCATGCCTGCTGGACCATGAGTCAGCGGTAATATGCACCTTACCGCTGACCGCCCTGTCCAGCGAGGCATGGACATTGCCTTCCACATGCCGGTAGAGAGCCGGAATCGCCTTCCGTGAGAAAAAGTGGCGTTTGGGTACCTGCCACTGAGGAACCGCACATTCCACAAACTCACGGAAGGGGGCAGAGTCTACCAACTGAAAAGGCAGCAGTTGAAGTGCTAGCAATTTTGCCAAGCTAGCATTCAACCGCTGGGCATGTGGATGGCTGGGAGCAAACTTCTTTCGGCGGTGCAGCAGCTGGGGCAGGGAAATTTGCCTGGTACAATCTGACGTCGGTGTACCAAAAGCAGATTGCCCACAAGTACTTGGCTGTGACACACCTAATTCTACACCTTCATTCCTCTCACTGCAGGTCTCAGAGAGGACTGAAGGTCTAGTGGGGTTGGAAATCTCAGCTGATGAGGAGCAAGGAGAGATCCTCTTTGTTCTTTGGTGTGGGTCTTTTAGATACGCTTGCCAACGAACTGCATGGCAGGTCAACATATGTCTGGTCAAGCATGTGGTACCCAAGCGGGAGATATTTTGGCCACGCGAGATACGCTTGAGACATATGTTGCAAATAGCAGCGGTGCGATCTGATGCACTCGTCTCAAAAAAGGCCCACACCAAAGAACTTTTTGAATAACGCGCAGAGACTGCAGCGCCCTGCACATGTGGAGCTTTGGGGTGTGATGCAGTCAATGTGCTGCCCTTAGGCTGGCCCCTGGAGGGCATCCTGCCTCGTTGGTGATGTGCTGCCGCCTCCTCCTCCTCCTCCTCCTCCTCCTCCTCCTCTCTCCTATCAGGCACCCACGTTGAGTCAGTGACCTCATCATCCCCTCCCTCCTCATCACTGGAGCAAACCTGGCAGTATGCTGCAGCAGGGGGAGCATGACTGCCAGATTGCTGTCCTTCTTGGGCACCCCCTCTGTCCGCGCTCATGTTACTGCCTTCATCGAGCTCAGTATCGTCATCAGAGCCTTCCAAACGCTGGGCATCCTCCTGGAGCATGTACCCAACACTGTGGTCAAACAGTTCGAGGGACTCCTCAGGAGGACATGGTGGAGCTAGGGAAGGAGTCACTGATGACATTGAGCTGAGGGAAGAGGCCGCTGCTTTGCCAGACAAAGCACCCTGGGCATGGGTGAGAGAGGATGAGGAGGATGAGGACGGCTTGGTCATCCACTCGACCAAGTCTTCCGCATGTTGCGGCTCAACATGGCCAGCTGCCGAAAAAAAGGCCAAGCGTGTCCCATGGCCACGTGCTGATGAGGATGCACCGTCTCCACGACCAGCACTAGACACAGAGCCTGCTTGCCCTCTCTTATTGGCTTGTGACTGTCTGCCTCTCCTTCTTGGCCTTCCAGACATACTAATGGCCTGTAGCTGCACTAAGCTGGGATAGAACACCTGTAATTTTCTTCAAGTAGCTTTATATACTGTAACCAGACAAGCCTGCCTGTCAGTAGGAAGATAACAGGAACGGATCTAGCTGAACACTGTGAGCAGGACGCACTGTACTAAATGTAAATAGTCTAGCTGCCTGACCGTGGTACTAATAGGATCAAATAGAACACCTGTAATTTTCTTCAGGTAGCTTTATATACTGTAACCAGACAAGCCTGCCTGTCAGTAGGAAGATAACAGGAACGGATCTAGCTGTACACTGTGAGCAGGACGCACTGTACTAAATGTAAATAGTCTAGCTGCCTGACCGTGGTACTAATAGGATCAAATAGAACACCTGTAATTTTCTTCAGGTAGCTTTATATACTGTAACCAGACAAGCCTGCCTGTCAGTAGGAAGATAACAGGAACGGATCTAGCTGAACACTGTGAGCAGGACACACTGTACTAAATGTAAATAGTCTAGCTGCCTGACCGTGGTACTAATAGGATCAAATAGAACACCTGTAATTTTCTTCAGGTAGCTTTATATACTGTAACCAGACAAGCCTGCCGGTCAGTAGGAATTTAACAGGAACGGATCTAGCTGAACACTGTGAGCAGGACGCACTGCACTAAATGTAAATAGCAGGAACGGATGCAGCTACAGGCCATTAGTATGGCTGAACACTGTGAGCAGGACGCACTGCACTAAATGTAAATAGTCTAGAAGATAACAGGAACGGATCTAGCTGAACACTGTGAGCAGGACGCACTGCATTAAATGTAAATAGTCTAGATAGAAGATAACAGGAACGGATCTAGCTAAACTGAATACAGTGTATATATATATATGCAACACCTGGGATGCATATATATACACAATACACTGTAAGTGCAGCTAACTGACTGACTGTTCTGCCTAATCTATCTAACTCAAATCAAATGACACTGTCTCTCTCTCTCTCTATCTCTCAGCACACCGGAACACACACTACACAGGGCCGCCGTGCAGGCGGCCTTATATAGTGTGGGGTGTGTACTAAATGCCCTGAGCCGTAATTGGCCAAAGCCACCCTGGCTTTGGCCAATTACAGCTCTCTCTACTGACAGCGCTGTGATTGGCCAAGCATGCGGGTCATAGTGCATGCTTGGCCAATCATCAGCCAGCAATGCACTGCGATGCCGCAGTGAATTATGGGCCGTGACGCGCCACACGAATTTAGCGCGAACGGCCCATAACGTTCGCAATTCGGCGAACGATCGAACAGCCGATGTTCGAGTCGAACATGGGTTCGACTCGAACACGAAGCTCATCCCTAGCCACCACTAGAAATGCTAAGGGGGGGGTTTCAAAGTGATTTATCAGCAAAATAAAAGCATGGAGACATAGATGGAGGGGGGAGTTTTCCTTGATTATTAAAAATGAATTTCCGTTTTAAAGATTTATCTGATTTCCAGATATGACATTTTTTATATAGTAACATTGGCCTAGCTTGGACCAATGTAACCATTTATGTACCATACCTCTAGGACCCCTGGAACCTGGAAATCACTGTAGCGGGCACTGCCAATACAACTTCACTACAGTGATCCCCACTAGCCTCTGGGTCCCGTGCTGAGCGGCTGCCCTGTGAACACAGGAGGTCTCTTGTTTGCCACGGGTGCCATTCACTTTACTATAAATGCAAAGCATTTTATGATTGGATGAGGTGGGGAATGTTTAGATTTCTACCTCATCCAATCAGAGAACTCTTTGTAATAATTGATAAAAAAGGAAAGAAAAGGAGGTTCTTTAAATGGTGCCCGTGTTCCTGTGTTCAGGAGACAGCAGGGCAGCCACTTGGCACAGGACCTGGGAGCTAGTGGATACTGTAGTAACAGTGTCTACTACATTAACTTCCAGCTGCCAGGAAGATCCCACAGGCATAGAACATACATACTTCCATTGGTCCAAATATGTAAAAACTGCCAAGCCTGCAATTCAGCTTTAACGAGAGGGGCAACAGGGAACATCACATTTCAGAAGTATGGACAACTTTGTTGGATGGGTCATAGGTGCATACAGGAAGCCCGTATTCCCTCTTCCAATCCCAGCAGCCATCTCATGTGTGACCCAAATCCAAAGGACTGAGCAATAATAATTCACCAACCTCCTAAGCACCTTCCCGGATCCTTGTCCCTTCACCGCCTCGGCGTCACCTCGGAGAACCGCCAAGAAGTTTTTAGGAGTGACGAACTAGAAAGACACAACAGCCACATCATCAGCAACACACAGGATAAAAGGTCCTTCAATAAAATATATTAAATTCTCATGGCGATCCAACTGGTTTTCTGAGCTTTGCTGGAATATTGACAGGGAAATCTAAGTAGGGCTATGACGGAGGGTTAAGTAAGCCTCCACAATTACTTCCCAGGATCTATAACATAGAACAAAGGAAAGTAATGGAAGATTCCTAATGCCACCTACAGATCTTGGTCTGGTGCATTGACTTCCCGCTGGGAACAGAACTGGAGACCCAACAACATCCCTCTAAAGTGTACCTGTGGTCCCACTGCAACCCAAATTCTGCAAATGTGAAGGGTCTTGGTGGATATGTCCCCCAGAATCTAGAGTAGAAACTGGTCTAATGGTGGGAGGACAATGCCTGAGGATCAGCTGCTTGTGTTCACTTTCAAGGCTGACACCAGCTCAGCTTTCCTTTTACAGGACTATGAAGGGGGGGGGGGGGTTGGGGGATAATCATGTGCAGCATGTTGCAGGAACAATGAGATCAGCATGGCAATAAAAGGTCACACTTGGGACTAGATAGCCGAACCTTGTAAAACCATTTGTCTTCAATGGCTCCTTCAGACAGAGAAACCACGAGAAGAGTTGGCCTTGGTGTTTCCCAAAGGCCCAAATGGCTCTGAGTAATCCAGGCCTTCATTGGTTAGCGGAAGGTGGCCATACCGATAGGATTTCTACTTTCTATTCAAAATATAGCAAGAAACTGTTGCGGCCCCAACTCCCCCATACTGACCCCCCACCTTCCTTTCACATCCCGACCCCCCCCACGCCTTTCCTTCAATTACCCCTATCAGACTTTCTCCCCCGTCTTTCTAATCATTCTCCACTATTTACCCCCTACCCCATAAAAAAATAAAAAAAAAACACCTTTGCACCATGATGCCTTTGGGAAGCTTAAGCTGGCCATACACTAGTAGAATGAGCAGCCACAGACCTTCTTTGATGGTCTGGCAATGCACATATGTGCCTTCAGACCTGGCAGAGCCCTGTGGCAGATCTGCACTTGCATGGGTGCCTTTTGATTAGGAAGGTACATGAAATTATCTTTGGTCTGCGCACATGTCAATCCTTATGCCGCGTACACACGATCGGCCTTTCCAACGGGAAAGGTTTGATGTGAGCTTGTTGGCGGAAAGTCCGACCGTGTGTACGCTCCATCGAACATTTGTAGGCGGACTTTCCACCAACAATTGTTGGCTAGCAGGTTCTCAAATTTTCCACCAACAAACTTTTGTTGTCGGACTTTCCGATCGTGTGTACACAAGTCCGTCGCACAAAAGTTCACGCATGCGCGGAATCGGTCGGTCTTGTAAACTAGCGCTTGTAATGGAGAATTAACATTCGTGACGCGGCAAATTATGAAATCTGGAAATGCAGCGCACAATTCTCTTCTTCTTTAATGGGATAATAATGAAGCCGCTTTGCTGGTGATACTGATGGAGTTATTGAAAACAAATTTTCAAAGACTTTTTTTTCAAGTAATATCAAGAATAAAAATAATAATAATAATAATAAATGAAAACGCAAAAAGAAAAGCACGAATCAACACCCAAACTTCTAACACGAAATTAAATAAATTATATGAATGTTAGAGAAGCATTCTTGCCATTCCATCTCCATCTTTTGCTCTGCACATTCCTTTTTATTATGGCGGCCCCCCCCAGTCTTGACCCCGAGTGGGAAGTGTGGCTGGGAACCACTGCAGCATCAAAATTGTGAGTCTCACCTCCTTTGTGTAATCCTTCAGTACTCCGGGGTACACGTTTGTCCCATTGGGCCGGTTTATGATGACTCCATCGGTTGGATTCCTGGACACAAAAATACATTGTATATTATTAGCATGCCGCTCACACTTCTTTATAACTTTAAAATGTATTTTGCTCAACCTAGGAGGACATCACTGCTCCTCCATAGATATAGGCAGGGCCACTGTTAGAAATCATGGGGCCCCCGTACAGCCTTCCTGATTGGCTTCCCCCAACCCCGCCTTCACCCCACCCACCCACCGTCCCTCCCCCACCCCCAGGGTGCAGCGGAACAGCAGGACTGACTATCTGCCTACATCAAAAAAAAAAAAAAAAAAAAATTTAAATAAATTCCCTCCCATTCCCCCACATCCTGGGCCCCTCTGTTGACCTGATGGGGCCCATGGAAATGGAATTTAAGCCCTGGTAAGCATGTAGGAGCGGTGGTGTGGTCTAGTAAAATCCATTTATTCATTTAAGCAGAAACAAATAATGAAGCTGCCCCCCCCCTGTTTTGTACTGGGCCCAGGCCCCATTAGCTACAGGACTGGTTGAAAGATTATCAGCAGCCCTGGATATAGGGAAGTGAGTGAATATTGTCACATTACAGAAGCAAATGTTTTACTGGTTAAAATAAAGTAAAAAGGAAAAGCCTGAAAAAAAAGGGGAAGAAAACTAATACAGCCATCACATTGGTAGGTTGTAATATATTCTATTTTTTTAGGTTAGGTTAAGTTTTAAATGCTGTGACCTTTTTTAAATTCTGTAATAATCATTGGTTTTGTGCAACTGCCTAAAATAAAAAAAATAAATAAAAAAAAATTAATCCCCCCTCCCCCAAGAATCCTCAATCCTGTATCCTTCATTTTCCCCTCCCAGGGAATGCACACAAACCAATCACATGCGGCCTGTTCTAGGAACAATGAGATTCCCGACATGGAATTTGGTTCATATTCACCTCGGCTCTGGAAGGTCCCCCCCTTGCTCCTCCTTCATGACTAGGCTAGACATGTGCAATTTGTTTCGTTCCGAATTTGTTGTTTGACAAAATTTGACAAATTTGTTAATTCAGAGATATTCAAAATTAACGAAAAAACGTTTAACTAATTTTTCCAAAAATGAAAAATTTGCAAATTCAAAAGAACGAAAATAAGAACGAAAATCCGAATAATAACTAACTAATAATAACTATTACCAGCTATTAAGTTATAGGTATTGGAATTTCCTTTCAAATTTGGCGGTTAGTGAACGTAACGAATACAAAACAAATATGAATTTATCCAAAGTTACGAATTATCCGAAATAACAAATGCAACATCTAAATCAATGGAACCTAATGAATTAACAATTAATAATACTGTCTTTTCATTGTTGTTAATTTGTTACGTTCCATTCGTTTAGATGCGGCATTCGTTATTTCGGATAATTCGTAACTTCGGATAAATTCGTATTCGTTATGTTCACTAACAGCCAAATTTGAAAGGAAATTCCAATACCTATAATTTAAGATTTATTATTAGTTTGTCCGAATTTCCAAATTTCCGATCATAACAAATGACCCGAAAAAAATAAATAAAAAAAAAATAAAAAAAACACCACACAACGAATACTAACAAATTTTTTTGGCAGTGCACATGTCTAGACCAGGCACTTTTTTGCTATTCAGCATTGCGCTACTTTAAATTGGTAATTGCACGGTCATGCAACGCTGTATCCAAATGAAATTTGTATAAATTTTTATTTTAAACAAATAGAGCTTTCTGCCTGTGGTATTTGATCACCTCTGGGGTTTTGTTTTTTTTAATATATAAACGAAAATAAAAAAAAGACAGAATTTTTTTGAAAAAGTAAACAAAAGAAAAAAGGATCTCACATAGAGAGAGACATAGAGTCTCGCTCATATTTTTTTTTTTTTTTTTTTACTTTCCGCCATAAAACATATCCAATAAAAAGAAAAATTAACAAAAAATAAAATTTCTTTATAAATGTCAAAATATATTCTGCTGCAAAAAAAAAAAAAAACCCAAATAAGTGCATATTGAATATTTTTGCAGAACATTTGTTTTAACATGGGTCCCTATGGAACACGTTCACAACAATGCATTTTTGTGCCTCTGCATTTTTGGAAAGGTTCGGGGATTTTCTAAATGCAAAACGGTGCTTTTTTTTTTTTTTGCTTTTTTGGTTCAATAGACTTCAATTGAGAATCTGCAGAAAAGCATGTAGTGCATTTTTACCACAATTTTGCTTTGATTTGCAGATTTTAAATCTGCCCAACAACAAATCCCCCCCCCCCCCAAAAAAGCAAAAAAGAAACACAAAACTAAAACCGTGGGAAAGAAAAAAACACTGCAGAAACACTCAAAAGCAAACTGCATAGGTGTGAATGGAGCCTCATGGCAGCGATCAGGCTGGCCAAACATTATACAATTTTCCTTTAGATTTACTAAAACCATATAATAGGAGGTCAAACCTGAACACTTTCAATTTGTAAGCAATCAGGGAGACCCTTCCACTACATAGCTGAAAGTAAATCTAAAGGAAACTGAACAAGAGAATTGTATAATGTACAGCCAAATTTATAGTGGGACTGTGAGAGTGCGGCGGACAATCTGACACTAACTGAAACTGGGGCAGGGGCGGATCCAGGGGGGGGCAACGTGGCAATCCCCCCCAAGAAATTAGATGCGGGTGACTGGGGGGGACTGATTAACTGCCACCACTAGTGACACCAATACAGTGATCAGTGCTCATACTAGACACTGTCACTGTATTAATGACACTGGCTGGGACGCGGTTAACATCTTGGGGTAATCAAGGGGTTACAGGGTTATTAAAAAATTTGCTTTTCTTTATAAAAAAAAGTCGACAAAGGTCATATTTTCCTGCTCTGTGTAATGGTTTTGCACAGAGCGGCCCCCGGCCCTCTTCAGGGGTCCTTCGCTGGCACTCCTGGCTCCTCCCCCATAAGCAGTGCCCCCAATAGCAAGCCACTTGCCATGGGGGCACTGGTGCGTGCTCGCTCCTGAGCCCTGCTCTGTGTGCCCATAACAACAGAGCCACAGCTCGGCCCCGCCCCTCGCCCGCTCCTCATTGGCTGTGATTGACAGCAGTGGGAGCCAATCCCAATACCGACGAACATTCTCTTCTATGGACTTATTAAAGTGGAACTCCAGATGAAGAAGAAAGTCAGACGGTTCTCTAGTTTTATAGTACAGAACACTTACCTTCTATTATACGCGATATCATCATACATCATGACCACGATCTGCTCGTCGGGGATGCCGTTCTTCCTGACTATTTGATACGCGTGGCAGACATCAGCCTGGAAATACAACGTCAGAGGTAAATGTTATATACAGTTATAGCAGAAAGAGTCCAACAATCATTCACTGACCATAGAAAGGACAACATGGGGGAGGGGCAAAGATCTCCCCCTTCCCCCAGAGCTTAACCACTCGCCTACCAGGGCAAATTATTGATTTATTTTGCACACGTTACAGTTTGCATCTTTTTTTATGTTAACCCGCTAAAAAGAATAAACTCTCTGAAAGTAGAGACCCTGGAGAATGAAATGGTGCGGAGCTGCATTTTTTATGTCGCACAAATATTTATGCAGACATTTATCAAATGCATATTTTCAGGATATAGAAAATACAATAAAGTGAATGTTAGTGTAAACAAAACACATTATACCCAAATTTTTTTGGTAAAACAGAAAAGATTGGGTTGTGTCAAGTAAATAAATACCAAACATGCAAAAAAAATAAAAGGGATTTGTATGTTATCAACATTATAAAGAAAAAGGGAACGGATGTCCCTGGAGTTCCTCCTGCTCTCAATGGCCAAGCTGCTTCCTGCAGTCCCGGGCTCCCCGGAGGAACGGGAGAACCCAGGAACTTTGTCAAAAGTATTGGGACACCTGCCTTTACACACACATGAACTTTAATGGCACCCCAGTCTTAGTCCGTAGGGTTCAATATTGAGTTGGCTCCGCCCTTTGCAGCTATAACAGCTTCAACTCTTCTGGGAAGGCCGTCCACAAGGTTTAGGAGGGTGTCTATGGGAATTCCTGACCATTCTTCCAGAAGCACAATTGTGGGGATCTGGCAGTGATGTTGGATGAGAAGGCCTGGCTCGCAGTCTCCGCTCTAATACATTCCAAAGATGTTCTATGGGGTTGAGGTCAGGACTCTGTGCAGGCCAATCAAGTTCCTCCACCCCAAACCCACTCATCCATGTCTTTATGGACCTTGCTTTGTGCACTGGTGAGCAGTCATGTTGGAACAGGAAGGGGCCGTCCCCAAACTATTAGGGGTGCAACGGCACATCACCGATCCATGATCCAAACGGTTCAGCTTGTTCGGGTCGGCACACATGCGCTCCGCGGAGCGTGCCACCGCCTCAGCCTTAGGAAAGGCTGCGGCTTTGGCCTAGCTCCGGAGCGGCGGCCATCTTTGCTTTGGGGAACGACTGTGCATGAAGTGGGCCACCTAACCTGGGATTCCTGGTCACTGGAATTTTCTTTGGTTTTGTTTTTCTCGGACAGACACCCAGGCAGCAAGCTTCGAGGAACGACTGTGCATGAGGTGGGCCACCTAACCTGGGATCCCTGGTCACAGTGCAGCTTGCCCCAGATCTATGGCATCGGAGGGCTACGGGGGGGGGGTCGTCCCTTCCCACTGCCTGTAAAAGCTATTAGGATGGTTTTTACATTAGAGGGAATCTCTGGCTGAAAATAAATTCATCTGAATGAAGCCTGTAGCTGCAGGCATCACCCAGATATCACCACTTCAGCCTAAGGTCACATGACGTCCTATGGGTAGGAAGTGGTTAAGCAGCCAACTAGGCAAGTGTGAGATGAAATCTGTGCCTACATTTCAGTGCTCAGCTCTGCCCTGTCCTGCCTACTGCACCCATACTGAAGCTCGTGCGAAGTCTCAGCGTCAGGAATGAAATCTGTATTTGCGTATTGAAGCATTTCACACTTTTGCCCTCCCGGGCCAGTTGAGTAGTCAATTATGTGTAGGGGCCTACTGCCAACCCCTGGGGAGGGGGGCGGTTGAATAAATTTAGATTTTTACATTCTTATTGGATATGTATTATAGCAGAAAGTAAAAAATATTGTTTTTTTTTTTTTCAAAATATTTTTTTGTTTATAGCGCAAAAAAATTACTGCAGAGGTGATCAAATACCACCAAAAGAAAGCTCTATTTGCGGGGGGGGGACATCAATTTTATTTGGGTACAGCATCGCACGACCGCACAATAGTCAGTTAAAGTAACACAGTGCCGTATCACAAAGAATGGCCTGGTCATTATTGGGGTAAAACCTTCCGGGGCTGACATGATTAACCCTTAATTTACTCTAATCAGCCTTAATTAAACTACTTATTCTCCTTCTCCCTTTAATTATTATTTTCCTGCTGATTTTTCTTTTGTTTACTTCCATTTTATAAACTATTAATAATTAAACCTTGTTTTTTGTTTGCTTTGCTCTTTAATATTTTTACACCTTTAACATATATTTACATGTTTCACATTGAAAAAAAATTGCAACATTTAAAAATAAATAAATTTCATTTGTAAATAACTTTTCAATACTTTGTACCATTGCTGACAGCTGAAGTGTAAACAAAACAGTTGCCGGACAGTATACGTAATTGGCGTATATAAAAAAAAAAATAATAAAAGTGTTTCGGTGCATCCCTACTAATTACTTATCCAACAGAGCAGAACTTACCTGGGCATGTGTTATTAGCTACTTGATATAAAATCTTATTACTGAACTTTGTGAATTAGGCAAAAATATACCCTTCCAGTAGACATGACACTTCATACATATCTATGTATCGGGGGGCTGTCTGTAGTAAAGTGCCGATACGCGACGCCCAATACATATCTATGCATCAGGGGGGTTAGTTGTAAATAATATGCCAATAGATTTTCTTCCTTTCTATGCAAAGAAAGGCGGTCTGTAGTGTAAGTTTTGACATGTGACAGTTCATATATATCTGCATGTCAGAGGTGCCGATATCTGTGTATAAGGGGGCAATGAGCTATAAGACCATATCCTTCATAAATCTGCTCTAAACCCTACAGAGCAAATATTAAATATACATCATGTCACTGAAAATTAGTGTTCTTATCTTGAGTCCCTGATGAGAGAAGGTGATATCGGGAGCTCTCACCTGATGTCTATAGTTTTCCCAACCATTGGAGCCGGCCACCAGGACCACCCAGTGCTTCCCACCATCTTCTGGGTCCTCAATTGGGATGGAGGTGGCCAGGACGGCGAGGCCGAGGAATAGCATTACTGAAAACATCTTCAAATAAGTATCCGATCCCTGAAGAGACAACATGAAGAGTGATTATACACAGGGAGCATGAGGGATATCTCCTCAGGTTGTATGTTCTGGTCCACAGACCTCAATCTACAATACCCCCACTGCAGTCCAAGACTAAAACACCAAGACACCCACTAGATATTACCACCAAGTAACATATTACTATAGATCAACCAATATCCTGACATCCTGCTGTGCGGGGTTGTGTGATAGACCTGCGGCTGCCGATAGACATACACTACACCACAGAGCTGATTGAACTTTAGCTTGTTCTATTAATTGAGCTGATCTACGAATGAAGCTGAAGGACGGTGCTGCTCTCCGACATGCGTCTGCAGCTACGGACAAAGGCTGCCAATCAGTCCTCATTACATATTCGTCTTCTTGCTAGAAGCGTGATTGGACAGCTTGGGGTGATGTGTTGGGGCGCTAGCTGTCCAACCACTCTGCTCAGCATCTGCTATATGCACCTGATCCCCCTGGGTAATATATAAAAAAAAAATGTCCTCTTTAGGAAAAAAATATTTCTTCTTTAAAGCAAACCTGTGTACTTTAGTACTATTATTTAGTGATATATTTATATAAGCCCAATCACTCTGTCATCTGCCAATATATCAATCTCCCCCCCCCGCCCATCAGCTCTCTCCATCTGCTGATCCCCCCCCACTTCCCATTGTTAGCTCTCTCCATCTGCCGATCTTCTCTTCATATGCCCCATACACGCGATCAGAAAATCATACAAAAAATGCAGATTTGGAAGCGATCGTACGATAAGCTGATCGTTAGTACAGAGCTTTCAAAAGCCGATCAGGACAGTTCATCCGATATTTAATCAGACATGCACGAAAACAAAAAATGTCGTACAATTTTCGTTTAATCAGTACAGCTGTCATTTGAAAATGCAATACAAATGTATTACAACACATGACATCACTTCCGAATTTTTATTCTTTCATACAAGAATTTTCGTGACTTTAGTAAACTCATCAGATTCGATCTGAGATTAGAATGCAAAAAAAAAGGGGACAATCATTTGTCCGTTAATCTCATCATGTGTACCGGGCATTAGTCAGATCACTCCATTGCCTGATCCCCCCACAGATCTCTTTATTCCCCAGTAGCCCCCTCCCCCACACTGCCCCCAGCAAGGTACTTCTATAATAATAATAATAATCTTTATTTTATATAACGCCTTTAGAGGTAGCTATACAAAGGAGATCTATATCCCCCACACTGCAGTCCTGGCTGACCTCCTGATCTCCCTGCCCCCCCCCCCCCCCATCATCAGGTCTCCCCATCTGCCCCTTTACCCCCCAAATCTGCCGATCTCCCCCCACTGTCAGATCCATCAGTCAATCTGTCCCCCCATATCGTCAGGTCTCTCCATCTGATGACCTCCCCCATATCGTCAGGTCTCTACATTTGATGACCTCCCCCATATCGTCAGGTCTCTACGTCTGATGACCTCCCCCATATCGTCAAGTCTCTACATCTGATGACCTCCCCCATATCATCAGGTCTCTACATTTGATGACCTCCCCCATATCGTCAGGTCTCTACGTCTGATGACCTCCCCCATATCGTCAAGTCTCTACATCTGATGACCTCCCCCATATTGTCAGGTCTCTACGTCTGATGACCTCCCCCATATCGTCAGGTCTCTACATCTGATGACCTCCCCCATATCGTCAGGTCTCTACATTTGATGACCTCCCCCATATCATCAGGTCTTTACATTTGATGACCTCCCCCATATTGTCAGGTCTCTACGTCTGATGACCTCCCCCATATCGTCAGGTCTCTACATCTGATGACCTCCCCCATATCATCAGGTCTCTACGTCTGATGACCTCCCCCATATCGTCAGGTCTCTACATCTGATGACCTCCCCCATATCGTCAAAGTCTCTACATCTGATGACCTCCCCCATATCTTCAGGTCTCTACATCTGATGATCTCCCCCATATCGTCAGGTCTCTACGTCTGATGACCTCCCCCATATCGTCAAGTCTCTACATCTGATGACCTCCCCCATATCTTCAGATCTCTACATCTGATGACCTCCCCCATATCTTCAGGTCTCTCCGTCTGATGACCCCCCCCATATCGTCAGATCTCTCCTTTGCATGAGCTGTGACCTGGAAGGAGAAGAAGATTCCCGGCCACAAAAATTATTTTCTGTAACAACATGAGGAGAAATCGAAGGCTTGTTTGGTTGAATTTCGAAAAGAATGGTGGTATCATCAGATCATAAAATATCTGATTTCCAAAAGAAAATCCATTCGGAATTCGACTCATGTATGGCCGGCATTAGTCAGATCCCTCCTATGTCTGATCTCTCCCTCTACTGAACCCCTCCCCCAACACACACAGATCTCTTTATTCCCGAGTGCTCCCCCCTCCCCCACACTGTCTCCAGCAGGGTACATGTATAATATTATTATTATAATAATACAGGATTTATATGGCGCCAACAGTTTACACAACGCTTTACAACATGAGGGCAGACATTACACTTACAATACAAACCAATACAGGAGGGCTCAGCTCGTTAGTTTACAATCTAGAAATAATCTAATAATAAACTTTCTTTTATAGAACAGCTTTAGAGGTATCTTCTCAAAGTGCTATACAAAGGAGATCTATACCGCCCACATTGGCCGACCTCCTGATCACTTACCTGCTCTCCTCTGCAATCTGAGTGTTATCACAACGATGAGTCCGCAGATTGTGACTCTGTATCCTTCCTCCCAGCTATAAACACAAAAACGGGGGCGGGGTCACCACTGGCCAACAGCTTCACCCACCAATCACCAGCGCCGGAGGCTGCACATGACTGGTCACATTGGCCGGTGATTGCAACATCCAAGAACTTCAACGCCCCGGCGCAGACTATATGGTGTCCTTTGTATCCATTATGGTAATTTATGAATGTGTGCCTATAGGAGGAAATCTGCCCGGCAACAACCACCTGGCGGTGGATCTAACCTACCCCACTCTGTCCAGAACTCAAATAAACTTTGGGCTGGAATTAAACTTTAACCCCTCATCTTTTTTTAATCCTTTATTTTATTTTTCGCACACATTTTATTTATTTCAGGAACTTATATAGCGCAATCAATTTATGCAGCACTTTCCTTATATTATATATTCATCAGTCCCTGCCCTCAGGCTGGGTTCACACCGGTACGACAAACACTCTGACATTGGGAGCTCATGTCGCATGACGTGTGAAAATTAATGTTTCCCTATGGGAGCCGTCCTAACTGGTCCAACACAAGTCGGTCCGACTTTGAAAATGCTCCCTGTACTACTTTGACCCGACTTTGATCCTACTTCAGCCCATTGACTATCATTGAAGTCGGATCAAAGTCGGATCGCCGTCTTGCATGATCCGACTTTGGCATGCGACTTGTGCTCCGATGATCTTGAGGGGGAACTCCACACCAAATTTTAAATAAAAAAAAACTGCATGGGTTCCCCCTCCAAGAGCATACCAGGCCCTTGGGTCTGGTATGGATTTTAAGGGGAACCCCCTATGCCGAAAAAAAAACGGCATGGAGGTCCCCCAAAAATCCATACCAGACCCTTATCTGAGCACGCAGCCCGTCCGGTCAGGAAAAGGGATGGGGACGAGCGAGGCCCCCCTCCTGAACCGTACCAGGCTGCATACCCTCAACATAGGGGGTGGGTGCTTTGGGGCAGGGGGGCACCCTGCGGCCCCCCCCCTGCCCCAAAGCACCTTGTCCCCATGTTGATGAGGACAAGGGCCTCTTCCCGACATCCCTGGCCGTTGGTTTTCGGGGTCTGCGGGCAGGGGGCTCAACGGAATCCGGGAGCCCCCTTTAATAAAGGGGGCCCCCAGATCCCGGCCCCCACCCTATGTGAATGAGTATGGGGTACATCGTACCCCTACCCATTCACCTGGAGGGAAAAAAGTGTCAATAAAAAAAACTCTCCAGCCTCTTCTCCGCTCTCTCTTCGTTCTTCTCCCACTCTCCGGTGTCTTCTGCCGGGCTCCTCCACTATCTTCTGCTCTTCTGCCTACTCTGTTGCTAGCGGTGGTCCGGTCTTCTCCGTTGTCTTCTTCCCTCTTCTCTTCTTCCGATGTTGACACAAAGCTCTCTCCCGTTGTAATGCCGTGTGCGTGGTGCGCAACGACTTATAAAGGCATGGGGCGTGGTCACCGGGTAATGTCACCCGGTGACCCCACCCCTTATGACATCACCACCCGGGGTATGCTGGGGCGGTGACGTCATAAGGGGCAGAGTCACCGGGTAATGCATTTGGGTGGCCAAAATATGAATGCAATCTACACACTGGGGGGAGAACCTCTGGGGGGATCTAAGATGGAAAAGGACCTGGGGGTCCTAGTAGATGATAGGCTCAGCAATGCCAAGCTGCTCCTAACAAAGCAAACAGAATATTGGCATTAAAAAGGGGATCAACTCCAGAGATAAAACGATAACTCTCCCGCTCTACAAGACTCTGGTCCGGCCGCACCTGGAGTATGCGGTCCAGTTCTGGGCACCAGTCCTCAGGAGGGACGTACTGGAAATGGAGCGAGTACAAAGAAGGGCAACAGAGCTAATAAAGGGTCTGGAGGATCTTAGTTATGAGGAAAGGTTGTGAGCACTGAACTTATTCTCTCTGGAGAAGAGACGCTTGAGAGGGGATATGATTTCAATTTACAAATGCCGTACTGGTGACCCCACAATAGGGTGAAAACTTTTTCTCAGAAGGGAGTTTAACAAGACTCGTGGCCACTCATTAAAATTAGAAGAAAGAAGGTTTAACCTTAAACTACGTAGAGGGTTCTATACTGTAAGAGCGGCAAGGATGTGGAATTCCCTTCCACAGGCGGTGGTCTCAGCGGGGAGCATTGATAGCTTCAAGAAACTATTAGATAAGCACCTGAACAACCGCAACATACAGGGATATACAATGTAATACTGACATATAATCACACATAGGTTGGACTTCATGGACTTTTTTCAACCTCACCTACTATATATCTATGTAATGAGCGCACAGTACAAGGGTTGCTTTTCCTTCTAATCTCCATGGACAATGTTGTCCCATACTCACCCCAACTACCCTTTATCTCATATTTATTATTGTATGGTGAACTTTACACCAGAGTTTAACCAAGGACACATAGTACTATAAAGGATTCCTGTGCAATATACAGCCGGGGGAGATAAATGGAGTTCAGGCTTATCGGCACAGCACCTTCCTCGAGGCTCCGAGTGTAAATACTAAAGGGATGACGACATCTGTTTTCATATACACTATATTACCAAAAGTATTGTGACGCCTGCCTTTACACGCACATGAACTTCAATGACATCCCAGTCTTAGTCCGTAGGGTTCAATATTGAGTTGGTCCACCCTTTGCAGCTATAACAGCTTCAACTCTTCTGGGAAGGCCGTCCACAAGGTTTAGGAGGGTGTCTATGGGAATGTTTGACCATTCTTCCAGAAGCGCATTCATGAGGTCAGGCACAGATGTTGGACGAGAAGGCCTGGCTCGCAGTCTCCGCTCTAATTCATCCCAAAGGTGTTCTATCGGGTTGAGGTCAGGACTCTGTGCAGGCCAGTCAAGTTCCTCCACCCCAAACTCGCTCATCCATGTCTTTATGGACCTTGCTTTGTGCACTGGTCCAAATCATGTGGTGGAGGGGGGATTATGGTGTGGGGTTGTTTTTCAGGGGTTGGGCTTGGCCCCTTAGTTCTAGTGAAGGGAACTCTTAAGACGTCAGCATACCAAGACATTTCATGCTCCCAACTTTGTGGGAACAGTTTGGGGATGGCCCCTTCCCGTTCCAACATGTTTGACCATTCTTCCAGAAGCGCATTTGTGAGGTCAGGTACTGATGTTGGACGAGAAGGCCTGGCTCGCAGCCTCCACTCTAATTCATCCCAAATGTGTTCTATCGGGTTGAGGTCAGGACTCTGTGCAGGCCAGTCAAGTTCCTCGACCCCAAACTCACTCACCTTGCTTTGTGCACAGTCATGTTGGAACAGGAAGGGGCCGTCCCCAAACTGTTCCCACAAAGTTGGGAGCATGAAATTGTCCAAAATGTCTTGGTCTGCTGACGCCTTAAAGTGGTTGTAAACTAAGGTTGCCACCTCATCCCTTTAAACCCGGACACACACTAATTACACAGGTTTTGTGGCTGATTAAGGTGGTATTTAAACTCAATTAGTGCCTTATCTGCATTTAATTAGCCTCAGGACCCGTGTAATTAATATGTGTTCGGGTTTAAAGGGATGAGGTGGCAACTCTAAGTGACACATAATGGGCTGCTATGCTTTACCTTTGCAGGGAAACAAAGAGGAAGTAAACCCATCAGATATGTTTGACTTAGGCTATGTTTCCACTAGTGCGACTTTTCATGCGATTTGGGACTGAAAAGTCGCATGACAAGTCGTACCCCATGATTTACAATGAGTACCGTTCATATCTGTGCGACTTCACAGTAGTCCCTGCACTACTTTGGTCCCACTTTGATGCGACTTGAGATCTATAGACCTCAAGAATACACAGGCATTTCTTCAAGTCGCGGTCAAAAATCGCGCGACTTTGTCGACGCAATAGTGGAAACAGAGCCTAAGGCTCTGTTTCCACTACTGCGAGTTGTGCGACTTGACACATGTGAAAAGTCGCATGACAAGTCAAAATCCCATGTATTTCAATGGTCCCCGTTCTAATCGGTGCGCCTCAAGTCACAGCGACTCCAAATCAGGTTTTTTGCACTACTTTGTCCCGACATCGGTGCGACTTGTTCTCATGTGGTTTTCACCGGTCGCATGACATCGCATCACAAATCGCCATTGCAGAGTTGCACTGTAAGGCCATGTTTCCACTACTGCGCCCCCAAAGTCGCGTGATTTTTACCGCAATTTTTTTACCGCAATTTTTTGCCGCGACTTGAAGCAACGCCTGTGTATTCTTGAGGTCTATGGACCTCAAGTCGCATCAAAGTGGGACCAAAGTAGTGCGGGGACTACTTTGAAGTCGCTGCGTCTTGAAGTCGCACAGATATGAACGGTACTCATTGGAAATCATAGGGGTACGACTTGTCATGCGACTCTTCACATGAAAAGTCGCACTAGTGGAAACCGAGCCTAAATCGCGCAACTTTGGGGTTGCAGTAGCGGAAACAGAGCCTTACAGTCAGTCGTTCATCCACTACTTTGGTTTGACTTTCAAGCAACTTGAGGCACATAGACTTCAATGTTCAGCCTCAAAAGCTGCATGAAAGTCGCACCTAAATGGTTATCATTGGAAAACATGGGGTACGTCTTGTCATGTGACTCTGATTTTCAAAGTCGCATGACAAGTGTGAATGGGGTGTAAGAGGAGGACCTGTGAGGAGCTTCTAGAAGAAAGGATGGACAGAACAAGGTGGGGCCTCACTGACTATTGCCTGGCAGAGGGGGGGAGGGGGTGATTTCACAGCAGGCTGCGCTCAGAGGAGTGGGGGAGGGGGATAATTAAAGGACACTGTGTACACTTCACCTTCTCTGACACCTCAGAGTCTCTGTCAGCATTTTCAAATCTGATGAAAAGCTCCAAAATAGTCCTGACCACCTTTAACCACATTAGGACATTTTATACCCTTTCCCGACCAGGCCATTTTTTGCGATTCGGCACTGCGTTGCTTTAACTGACAATTGCGCGGTTGTGCGACGCTACACCCAAACAAAATTGGCGTCCTTTTTTCCTACAGATAGAGCTTCTTTTGGTGGTATTTGATCACTTCTGCTGTTTTTATTTGTTGCGCTATAAACAAAAAAAGAGCGACAATTTTGTAAAAAAAACCCCAAACAATATTTTTTACTCTCTGCTATAAAACACTATAAATAAAAAACTGCAAAAAAATCAAATTTCTTCATCAATTTAGGCCAATATTTATTCTGCTACATAATTTTGGTAAAAAAAAAAATCCCAATAAGCGTATACTGATTGATTTGCGCAAAAGTTATACAAGTTATAGCATCTACAAACTATTTTTATGAAATTTTGTATCAATTATATTTTTTTACTAGTAATGGTGGCGATCAGCGATTTTTTTTTTTTGTGGGAGTGCGACATTGCGGCGGATAAATCATACACCTAACTGACGCTTTTTTGGGAACCAGTGACATTATTACAGTGATCAGTGCTAAAAATATGCACTGTCACTGTACTGATGACACTGGCAGGGAAGGGGTTAAAGGGGTTGTAAACCTTCATGTTTTTTCAACTTAATGCAGGGGTGTCCAAACTTTTTTCAAAGAGGTCCAGGTTTGCTGAAGTGAACGTGCGTGAGGGCCGACCATTCTTCCTGACATTCTTTGAACCATTAAAATTTGATCTAAGTGTGTTTGTCTGAGCAATAAATACACGGCCCAACGAGAATCCTCCTGTCTTTGTGGCTGTGTGTGGTGAAGAGATGAGCCGGGCGTGTTATTTGGATATATATATATATCTTTTGTGGCCCCCAACGAATCCCCGAGCGCTGCTCAGGACAAAAGATGAGCTCCGGCGTGTTATTTGGATATACCGTATTTATTGGCATATAACACAAACCTTCACTTTAAGAGGGAAGTTTCAGGAAAAAACTAAAATTTTAAATAAAGTACTGTGAAGCAAAATAAATGGTCAGTGGCCATCAATGCAACCTAATCAGTGCCCATCTGCAGCCTCACCACTGACATAAATGCAGCCTCACCAGTGCCTTGAATGTAGCTTCACCAGTGCCATGAATGCAACCTCACCAGTGCCATGAATGCGGCCTCACCAGTGCCATGAATGCGGCCTCACCAGTGCCATGAATGCGGCCTCACCATTCCCATGAATGCAGCCTCACCATTCCCATGAATGCAGCCTCACCATTGCCATGAATGCAGCCTCACCATTGCCATGAATGCAGCCTCACCATTGACATAAATGCAGCCTCACCAGTGCCATGAATGCAGCCTCACCAGTGCCATGAATGCAGCCTCACCAGTGCCATGAATGCAGCCTCACCAGTGCCATGAATGCAGCCTCACCAGTGCCATGAATTCAGCATCACCAGTGCCATGAATGCAGCCTCACCATTGAGATAAATGCAGCCTCACCATTGACATAAGTGCAGCCTCACAAGTGCCTTGAATGTAGCTTCACCATTACCATGAATGCAGCCTCACCATTGCCATGAATGCAGCCTCACCAGTGCCATGAATGCAGCCTCACCAGTGCCATGAATGCAGCCTCACCAGTGCCATGAATGCAAACTCACCAGTGCCATGAACGCAGCCTCACCATTGACATAAATGCAGCCTCTACATTGACATAAATGCAGCCTCACAAGTGCCTTGAATGTAGCTTCACCAGTGCCATGAATGTAGCCTCACCAGTGCCATGAATGCAGCCTCACCAGTGCCATGAATGCAGCCTCACTATTGACATAAATGCAGCCTCACCTTTGACATAAATGCAGCCTCACCAGTGCCATGAATGCAGCCTCACCAGTGCCATGAATGTGGCCTCACCAGTGCCATAAATGTAGCCTCACCATTGACATAAATGCAGCCTCATCAATGCCATGAATGCAGCCTCATCAGTGCCATGAATGCAGCCTCACCAGTGCCATGAATGTAACCTCTGAATGCAGCCTCACCATTGACATAAACGCAACCTCACAAGTGCCTTGAATGTCGCCTCACCATTGCCATGAACGCAGCCTCACCAGTGCCATGAATGCAGCCTCACCATTGACATAAATGCAGAATCACCTTTGACATAAATGCAGCCTCACAAGTGCCTTGAATGTCGCCTCACCATTGCCATGAATGCGGCCTCACCAGTGCCATGAATGCAGCCTCACCATTGACATAAATGCAGCCTCACCATTGCCATCAGTGCAGCCTGATCCATGCCCATCTGCAGCCTGTGTGGACAGGGAGGGGGGCGGGATGAGCACAGGCAGATTACATAAAGGAGAATCTCCTGTTTACTTGACGGCCTCTTTAATTCAAAGTCCCTCCTCCTATGATAGACAGAAGAGCCATCCAATGCCAGCCCAGGAGGCGGGACTTCCTATTAGAGGCCGCCGAGCAAACAGGAGATTCTCCTGTATTTAATCTGTCGGCACTCGTCCCGCCCCCTCCGAGTCGTCGATAAATACGGGTATACATCTTATGTGGCACTCAGGGATTTGTTGGGGGCCACAAAAAATATATATATCCAAATTACCAGTTGGGCTGTTTGAAACTGGGAAACGCGGGCCGGACTTTGGACATGCCTGCCCTAATGCATCCTATGAATTAAGGTGAAAAAACACCCGGCAGTGACCGCCCCCCCCCACCCGTTTTACTTACCTGAACCCTCAAACTTGACCCGGCGGGGACACGCTGTCTCTCTGCCCGGGGTTCTCTGCTCTTGATTGGATAGATTGATAGCAGCGCAGCCATTGGCTCCCGCTGGTGTCAATCAAACCCAATGACGCGAGCAGATATATTTACCACCGCTCAGGACGATCCAAACCAGAGTGTGTATGTCCTCCACCTCCAGAAAAAAGAGAGAGCCCCCGGTGCTGGCAATTGCTAGTGCAGGTATGCTGACGCGTTTCACACTTACATTAAGTGCTTACTCATAGCTTGAGTTAGGAGTAAGCACTTAATGTAAGTGTGAAACGCGTCAGCTGTTGCTCTGTACCACCCACAGTGGTGCCCTGTGTACCCCATGATCCTGTTTCACAAATAAAGATGAACACAATTTATTCCGGTGTGCGGCTGTCCAGATCTCTTCATCCATCCATACCAATGACACAGGTGTCGGGGGGCCTCTATGGACGGCGAAGGCTGGACTCGGGAGCGCGCCCGCAAGGTAACCCCCTCGGGGGAAGCACTACTCACCTAGGGGGCTATCTGATGCGGGGAGGAGCTGTGAGATCCACCGGGGGACCCCAGAAGAGGAGGTTCGGGGCCACTCTGTGCAAAACGAGCTGCACAGTGGAGGTAAGTATAATATGTTTGTTATTTAAAAAAAAAAATTAGATTTACAATCACTTTAACATCAGGGGGCGATGAAAGGGTTGAGTGTGTTTCCTGGGAGTGTTTTCTAACTGTGTGGGGGATGGGCTGACTGGGACAACACAGAGATCATTGTTACTGCTTAGCAGGAACACAAGATCTCTATGTCCTCCCTGTCAGAACGGCGATCTGCCTTGTTTACATCGGCGGATCCCCGTTCTGCCTCTGTGGGAAAGGACCGCGGGTGGCCGACGGACATTGCGTCTGATTTGCTACCGCCTCTGGCCAATGAGTGCGTGCCCCACACGGGGCTAGTGCACGAAACGACGTACAGGTGCGTTGAGTCGCGCAGCCGTGCCACCTTGTCGCAGTAGATCTGTGGCGGGCGGTCGGCAAGCAGTTAAGCCCCTCGTTCACATTGACTGAGGCTTTGAGATCGTGCGCCTTTGGAAGCGACTTTCAAGACATCTGATGCGGCTTCATGCGCGGATGTCTAGGCAAGTCGCACCTGAAAAGTAGCGCATGTACTGCTTTTTCTAATCGATGCGGCACTGCAAAGCCGGCGTCACACCGATTTGAACAGTGCGATTGCTGGCAATAGAATGCGACTTGTCAATGCGATTTGAGCTGTCAGATCTCTCCAATGTGAACTGAACCTTAAGTGCATAGCTCCCAACTGTCCCGGGTTTCGAGGGACTGTCCCTGATTTGGAGCAATGTCCCTCTGTCCCTCATTCCTCCTCATTTGTCCCTCATTTTGGTCTGATCCATATAGATGTATATAAAATGCACTTTTTAGCCACTTACGGGGCGCCGCACATCGATATACGTCCTTACTTTGAAGGGGAATATCGTTGTTATTGCAGCAGCTAGCTGCCATAACCCCGGTATCCTCTTCTTCGGCCGGCGGTCCGCTTTCAGATAAAAGTGGTCTCTGCGGTGTATTCGCTGCGGAATCACTTTTATTGGTGGCGGGAGAGGGGCCCCCTCCGCCGCATACCGGGGCCGTCGGTAGAGGCGGAGGCGATCGGATGTTGCTCCTTCCTTGGCATGGAGACGAGTGAGGGGGAAAGATGGCCCCCCCACCTGTCTCCATATCATTGCAGGGCGGAAGCGACATCAAAACGTCACTTTCGCCCATAGCTCTTAAAGGACCATTTAAAAAAAAAAAAACATTTTAAATGACACTTTTATTTTATTTTATTTTTTTTTTATTGCATTTTAGTGTAAATATGAGATCTGATGTCTTTTTGACCACCTGATCTCATATTTAAGAGGTCCTGTCATGCTTTTTTTCTATTACAAGGGATGTTTACATTCCTTGTAATAGGAATAAAAGTGACACAATTTTTTTTTTTTAAAAAGAACAGTGTAAAAATAAAAAATAAAAGGTAAAATAAAAAAGAAAAAAAAATCTTACATTTTTAAACGCGCCCCATCCCGCCGAGCTCACGTGCAAAAGCGAACGCATACGTGAGTAGCGCCCACATATAAAAACGGTGTTCAAACCACACATGTGAGGTATCGCCGCAATCGGTAGAGCAAGAGCAATAATTCTAGCCCTAGACCTCCTCTGTAACTCAAAACATGCAACCTGTAGAATTTTTTTAAACGTCGCCTATGGAGATTTTTAAGGGTAAAATTTTGTCACCATTCCACGAGCGGGCGCAATTTTGAAGCATGACATGTTGGGTATCAATTTACTCAGCGTAACATTATCTTTCACAATATAAAAAAAAAATGGGCTAACTTTAGTGTTGTCTTATTTTTTAATTAAAAAAAGTGTATTTTTTCCAAAAAAAGTGAGCTTCTACGACCGTGGCGCAAATACGGTGTGACAAAAAGTATTGCAACGACCGCCATTTTATTCTCTAGGGTGTTAGAAAAAAAATGTATAATGTTTGGGGGTTCTAAGTAATTTTATAGCAAAAAAAAAAACTATTTTTAACTTGTAAACAACAAATCTCAAAAAGAGGCTCGGTCCTTAAGTGGTTAAGTATCAAAAAGTGTTTTCCAGCGCTAAACCTTTCATCTAATTTCTAAATTGCTACATTTGTAAATTCCAAAAGCCAATATAAAGGAATTGTAGTGGTAAAAAAAAGCACATGTGGGTTTAACTAATCTTGTTTTGTTTTTTTGTACAATTCTCCTTTAATGGGGAGTGGCAAGGGGTGTGTCCTATATCTGCATACTTTTGCTGATAGGTGTCCCTCATTCCCATCTCAAAAAGTTGGGAGGTATGTAAGTGTCACACGTATTTGTGTCACCAACTGTTGTTGGTGGGGGAGGGAAATGTAGCAACCTCTGCCCTTGTAGAATCGCTGATGTATGAACATTTCTTATCAGCTGATAAAGTCACCAAAAAGTGTCTGAACTGCAACATGTGACTCCACCAAGACACCGCTGACCATCTCCAGAGAAAAATCACCACCAAACCCAGCAGACACCGACCACCTCTACAGGGGAATGAGGTCTCTGTATTCATGGGAAATCTTAAAGCTGAACTCCGGGCACAAAAACTCATTTCCATCCATTCTTCAATATTCACAAAGGATACAAACCCCACATTGTGTGTTCTAGACATGTGCAGGTCATTTGTTATGATCGGAAATTTGAAAATTTGGAAATTCAGAAATCCAAAAATTTGAAAATTCGAAAATCTGAAATTCGAAAATTTGAAAGAGCGAAAGTCCGAAAATCTGAAATAATAACTAACTAATAATAATAATAATAATAATAATAATAATAATAATAATAATAATTTGAAAATCCGAAATAGTAATAGTTATTATTATTATTATTATTATTATTATTAGTTAGTTATTAACTATTAAATTATAGGTATTGCAATTTCCTTTCAAATTTGGCTGTTTGCGAAAGTAACGAATACGAATTTATCCGAAGTTACGAATTATCTGAAATAACGAATGGCGCATCTAAACAAGTGGAACGTAAAATAAATTAATAGTGATAAATAATAATAATAATAAAAAGTTTTTATTATTATTATTTATTTTTATTATTCATTTTTTACGTTCCATTCGTTTGGATGCGGCATTCGTTATTTCAGATAATTCATAACTTCGGATAAATTTGTATTCGTTACTTTCGCAAACAGCCAAATTTGAAAGGAAATTCCAATACCTATAATTTAATAGTTAGTAATAGTTATTACGATTAGTGAGTTATTATTTCGGATTTTCAAAATTTCGGTTTTAAAATTTATGAATTTTCGGAAAAATTTGTTAAACGGGTTTTTGTTAATTCTAATATTTCCGAATTAACAAATTTGTTGAATTTCGTTGAAAAATGAATTTGGAACAAAACAAATTGCACATGTCTAGTGTGTTCAGAATGCCTGTGCATACCCAGATATTACCTTGTAAAAGTAGCTGTGACATCATGTGGGAGGGGCCCAGTAGGCTCCACCTACTACAAAAAAACAACAGGAGGGGGCGGAGACAAGACCAGTCCTCCTGCACAAGTAGAGAGATCAGCAGTGTGTGGTCTTTATTACAGGAAGTCTCACACTGGATTACTGCACAGATCTGGAAGAAATGCACAAAGCACACCGAGATTCAAAAAGAATACAGATGACCAATGGATTCAGACAATATGGGTGAGATTCACTATAACTGTGCATGGTAGCCAATCAGCTTCTAAGTTCAGCTTGTTCAATTAAACTTTGCCAAAAAAAAATCTAGAAGTTGATTGGTTACGATGCACAGCTGCACCGGATTCTGTGTGCTCCAGTTTTAGTAAATCCCCCACTATTCATTTTATTACGGAGTTTTGTAACGGTAGCAAACCCAATTGGATTTCACAATTTCACATTGGATTTCAGGGGACCTCTAATGTGATTGGGGGGGGCTCTGATGTGATGGGGGAACTCTGATGTGATGGGGGAACTCTGATGTGATGGGGGGGCACTGATGTGATGGGGGGGCACTGATGTGATGGTGGATTTCTGATGTGATGGGGGGGACCACTGATGTGATGGGGGGGCACTGATGGCATGGGGGGACCTCTGATGTGATTGGGGGACCTCTGATGTGATGAGGGGACCTCTGATGTGATGGGGAACCTCTGATGTTATGGGAGGACCTCTGATGTGAAGTTAATTTCATCAAGGTTGTGTGCATTGTCCCAGGCTCAGGTTCCCCATTAAGTAACATTCTGATGGGATGAGGAGGGTGAGCTCTAATGTGATGGAGGAAACCTCTGACATGATGAGAGACCTCTGATGTGAAGGGGGCTTCTTGTAAGATAGGGGGCTCCAATGTAGTGTTGCCAACCGCCCATAGATTTATAGGAAGGCCATACATTTCAGCCCATTTTACAGGCAGCGGTGCCTGTAAAAAATATGGCTGCGCCATTGTAAAGTCTGCCGGGCTCATACACACTTGGCCTTTTTTGGGCGGGCGCATGCGCAGTGAGCATGTGATCTAATGGCGCCATTTTTGAATGGACGGCGCATCTCAGCACTTCATCAGAGGAGCAGGCAGGAGACCGAACCCCAGCCTGCCGCTGCGCCGCACTATGGCTAGACTCTGGAGGAGCTTGTTCGGAGTCAGGGATTCCCACCACAGCACTGTGTCCTGCCTGCACCATCCATCCTTGGCTGCTGGAGTGGACTCTGGAGACTCCCATCACTGGACCCCTGGCCTGCATCCATCAATCCATTGCTTGGCTGGCTGCCATCTATTGTGATGCCCACAAGCAGCAGTTATCAGGCAAGAATGGCAGTGGTGACATGTTCACAATCTGTCTTGCTATCTCCTGTATCATGTGCGCATCCTCTGACCACCTCTGTATCATGTGCGCATCTTCTGACCACCTCTGTATCATGTGCGCATCCTCTGACCACCTCTGTATCATGTGCTCATCCTCTGACCACCTCTGTATCATGTGCTCATCCTCTGACCACCTCTGTATCATGTACGAATCCTCTGTCCACCTCTGTATCATGTGCGCATCCTCTGACCACCTCTTCATCATGTACGCATCCTCTGCATCATGTACGCATCCTCTGACCACCTCTGTACCATGTCCACATCCCCTGACCACCTCTGCACCATGTCTGTGTCCTCTGACCACCTCTTCTGTATCCTATCCGCATCCTCTGACTAGGGATGAGCCAAACAACCCCCCCGGTTCAAGTCGCAGCAGAACATGCGAACAGGCAAAACATTTTTTCAAACACCATTACAGTCTATGTGACATGAACGTGAAAAATCAAAAGTGCTAATTTTAAGGTTTAATATGCAAGTTATTGCCATAAAAAGGGTTTGGGGACCCGGGTCCTGCCCCAGGGGACATGTATTAATGCAAAAATAGTTTTAAAAACAGACGTTTTTTCAGGAGCAGTGATTTAAATAATGCTTAAAGTGAAACAATAAAAATGAAATATTCCTTTAAATTTCATACCTGGGGGTGTCTATAGTATGCCTGTAAAGTGGCACATTTTCCCCGTATTTAGAACAGTCCCTGCACAAAATGACATTTCTAAAGGAAAAAAAATAATTTAAAACTACTCGCGGCTATAATGAATTGTCAGGTCCCGGCAATACAGATAAAAGTCATTGAAAAAATGGCATGGGATCCCCCCAGTCTATTACTAGGCCCTTTGGGTCTGGTATGAATATTAAGGGGAACCTCAAACCAAATTAAAAAAAAAAAAATTGCGTGGGGGTCCCCCCAAATTCCATACCAGGCCCTTCAGGTCTGGTATGGATATTAAGGGGAACCCTGCACCAATTTTTTTTTCAAATGGCATGGGGGCCCCCCAAAAAATCTATACCAGACCCTTATCTGAGCACGCAACCTGGCAGGCCACAGGAAAAGGGGGGCAAGAGAGCGCCCCCCCTCCTGAACTGTACCAGGCCACATGCCCTCAACATGGGGAGGGTGCTTTGGGATAGCCCCCCAAAGCACCTTGTCCCCATGTTGATGGGGACAAGGGCCTCATTCCCACAACCCTTGCCCAGTGGTTGTGGGGGTCTGCGGGTGGGGGGCTTATAAGAATCTGGAAGCTCCCGTTAACAAGGGGACCCCCAGATCCCAGCCTCCCCCCTGTGTGAAATGGTAATGGGTACATTGTACCCGTACCATTTCACAAAAAAGTGTCAAAATGTTATTAAAAAAACAAGTCCTTTATTAAAAAATAAAGAAATTAAAAAAGTCCCACAAAGTCCATTCATCTTCTTCTGAGGCTCCGCCGACGGACCGAAAAATAAAATAAAAAAGATCCACCTCCATAGGAGGCACCCGCCATATGACGCTTCAGCGACGATGACAGTTATTTTATAACTGAGGGCGGGGCCACACGGTGACGTCAATGGGTGACCCCGCTCTCCTCTGATGCACGGGGACTTCCCAATGGCTTCCCCATAACGTCAGAGGGGGCGGGGCCACCTGGGTATGTAAATGCATGGCCCCGCCCCCTCTGATGCCCGGGCAAGGGTTGTGGGGATGAGGCCCTTGTCCCCATCAACATGGGGACAAGGTGCTTTGGGGGGCTACCCCAAAGCACCCTCCCCATGTTGAGGGCATGTGACCTGGTACGGTTCAGGAGGGGGGGTGCTTTCTTGTCCCCCCCTCTTTTTCTGCGCCTGCCAGGTTGCATGCTTGGATAAAGGTCTGGTATGGATGTTTGGGGGGACCCCCACGCCATTTAAAAAAAAAAATTTGGCACGGGGTTCCCCTTAAAATCCATACCAGATCTGAAGGCCCTTTTATGGAATTTGAGGGGACCCCCACGCAATTTATTTAAAATTTTTGGTTCGGGGTTCCCCTTAATATTCATACCAGACCCAAAGGGCCTGGTAATGGACTGGGGCGGAATCTATGCCATTTTTTTCAATAACTTTTATCTGTATTGCCGAGTCCAGACAATTCATTATAGCCACGAGTAGTTTTAAATGAATTTTTTTCCTTTAGAAATGTCATTTTGTGCAGGGACTGTTCTAAACATGAAACAAATGCGCCCCTTTACAGGCATACTATAGACAACCCCCAGGTATGAAATTTAAAGGAATATTTCACTTTTATTGTTTCACTTTAAGCATTATTAAAATCACTGCTCCCGAAAAAACAGGCGTTTTTAAACATTTTTTTTGCATTGATACATGTCCCCTGGGGCAGGACCCGGGTCCCCAAACACTTTTTATGACAATACCATGCATATAAGCCTTTAAAATTAGCACTTTTGATTTCTCCCATAGACTTTTAAAGGGTGTTCTCCGGCTTTTGAATTTGCCGCGAACACCCCAAATTGTTCGCTATTCGGCGAACAGGCAAACACCCGATGTTCGAGTCGAACTTACGTTCGACTCGAACATCGGGCTCATCCCTACCTCTGACCACCTCTGTATCATGTCCACATCCTCTGACCACCTCTGTACCATTGCCACATCCTCTGACCACCTCTGTACCATGTCCACTTCCTCTGACCACCTCTGTACCATGTCCACATGCTCTGACCACCTCTTCTGTATCCTGTCTGCATCCTCTGACCACCTCTGTATCATGTGCTCATCCTCTGACCACCTCTGTATCATGTGCGCATCCTCTGACTACCTCTGCATCATGTGCTCATCCTCTGACCACCTCTGTATCATGTGCTCATCCTCTGACCACCTCTGTATCATGTGCGCATCCTCTGACCACCTCTGTATCATGTGCAAATCCTCTGACCACCTCTGTATCATGTCCACATCCCCTGACCACCTCTGTACCATGTCCGCATCCTCTGACAACCTCCTGTGTACCATGTCCGCATCCTCTGACAACTTCCTCTGTACCATGTTCGCATCCTCTGACCACCTCTGTACCATGTCCACATCCTCTAACCACCTCTGTACCATGTCCGCATCCTCTGACAACCTCCTCTGTACCATGTCCGCATCCTCTGACAACCTCCTCTGTACCATGTTCGCATCCTCTGACCAACTCTGTATCATGTCCACATCTCCTGACCACCTCTGTACCATGTCCACATCCTCCAACCACCTCTGTACCATGTCCGCATCCTCTGACAACCTCCTCTGTACCATGTTCGCATCCTCTGACCACCTCTGTACCATGTCCACATCCTCTGACCACCTCTGTACCATGTCCACATTCTCTGACCACCTCTGTACCATGTCCACATTCTCTGGCCACCTCTGTACCATGTCGGTGTCCTCTGACCACCTCCTCTGTATTGTACGCATCCTCTGACCATCTCTGTACCATGCCCGCAGGGTCAGACTTACTATTAGGCTTGACTTGGCTCAAGCCGATGGGCCCCGCGCTACAGCGCGGACACCAATTGCCGGGAAGGCGTCCCTGGACGTCCTCCTGTTTACTTCCCCTCTGCATGCCACCGTGATCGCGCATCAGGGAAGTTCTGTGTTGGCCGTGTCCCTTGGACACAGCCAATCACAGATCATGCTAAATGGCCAATCACAGCGGCCATTTAGCACTCGATCGGAGTGTCCAATGTGAGGTGATCTCATATGTAAACATATGAGATCATCTCTCATCACCGGCTCTCCCTCCTCACACACAGATAGCGTGTGAGGAGGGAGAGCTTCCGTGCTGCAGCGGTGAGTGAACACTCACACTAGTTACAGTTACACTACACAACATAGTGCATCTGTCCCCAGTGCCACCTATCAGTGCCAAATGTGCCCATCGCCATCTGTCCCCAGTGCCATCTGTCCCCAGTGCCAGCTATCAGTGCCAAATGTCCCCATCGCCATCTGTCCCCAGTGCCATCTGTCCCCATCGCCATCTGTCCCCAGTGCCAGCTATCAGTGCCAAATGTCCCCATCGCCATCTGTCCCCAGTGCCATCTGTCCCCAGTGCCAGCTATCAGTGCCAAATGTCCCCATCGCCATCTGTCCCCAGTGCCATCTGTCCCCAGTGCCAGCTATCAGTGCCAAATGTCCCCATCGCCATCTAACCCCAGTGCCACCTATCAGTGCCACCTGCCCCCAGTGCTACCTGTCATCAGTGCCACGTATCAGTGCCATCTGTCATCAGTGCCACCTGTCAGTGTCACATGCCATCTGTTATCAGTATCACATGTCATCAGTGCCACGTATTAGTGCCATGTGTCATCAATGCCACGTATTAGTGCCATCTGTCATCAGTGTCACATTTTTCAAGCTTCAATCAGTGGTCATATAAATAGATTATTACGTTTTTTTAACATGTAACACTGTCTACGGTACCAGTCAACATTTTGTTCTATTTAAAGTAATGTATAGAAGGTAGGGCCCGAAAGTGACTCAAGCCCAGGGGCCCCCACCACCCTAAGTCCTGCCCTGCATGTCCGCATCCTCTGACCACCTCTGCATTGCTGGAAATTGGGTGCGACTTGTCAATGCGATTTGAGATGTCAGATCTCTCCAACATGAACTGAACCTTAAGTGCATAGCTCCCAACTGTCCCGGATTTCGAGGGACTGTCCCTGATTTGGAGCAATGTCCCTCTGTCCCTCATTCCTCCTCATTTGTCCCTCATTTAGGTCTGATCTATATTAGTTGTATAGTAAATGTACTTTTTAAGTATCAAAAAGTGTTTTCCAGCGCTAAACCTTTCATCTGATTACTAAATTGCTACATTTGTAAATTCCAAAAGCCAATATAAAGGAATTGTAGTGGTAAAAAAAGCACTTGTGGGTTTGACCAATTTTTTTTTTGTACAATTCTCCTTTAACGGGGCGTGGCAAGGGGTGTGTCCTATATCTGCATACTTTTGCTGATAGGTGTCCCTCATTCCCATCTCAAAAAGTTGGGAGGTATGTAAGTGTCACACGTATTTGTGTCACCAACTGTTGTTGGTGGGGGAGGGAAATGTAGCAACCTCTGCACTTGTAGAATCGCTGATGTATGAACATTTCTTATCAGCTGATAAAGTCACCAAAAAGTGTCTGAACTGCAACATGTGACTCCACCAAGACACCGCTGACCATCTCCAGAGAAAAATCACCACCAAACCCAGCAGACACCGACCACCTCTACAGGGGAATGAGGTCTCTGTATTCATGGGAAATCTTAAAGCTGAACTCCGGGCACAAAAACTCATTTCCATCCATTCTTCAATATTCACAAAGGATACAAACCCCACATTGTGTGTTCTAGACATGTGCAGGTCATTTGTTATGATCGGAAATTTGAAAATTTGGAAATTCAGAAATCCAAAAATTTGAAAATTCGAAAATCTGAAATTCGAAAATTTGAAAGAGCGAAAGTCCGAAAATCTGAAATAATAACTAACTAATAATAATAATAATAATAATAATAATAATAATAATAATAATAATTTGAAAATCCGAAATAGTAATAGTTATTATTATTATTATTATTATTATTATTAGTTAGTTATTAACTATTAAATTATAGGTATTGCAATTTCCTTTCAAATTTGGCTGTTTGCGAAAGTAACGAATACGAATTTATCCGAAGTTACGAATTATCTGAAATAACGAATGGCGCATCTAAACAAGTGGAACGTAAAATAAATTAATAGTGATAAATAATAATAATAATAAAAAGTTTTTATTATTATTATTTATTTTTATTATTCATTTTTTACGTTCCATTCGTTTGGATGCGGCATTCGTTATTTCAGATAATTCATAACTTCGGATAAATTTGTATTCGTTACTTTCGCAAACAGCCAAATTTGAAAGGAAATTCCAATACCTATAATTTAATAGTTAGTAATAGTTATTACGATTAGTGAGTTATTATTTCGGATTTTCAAAATTTCGGTTTTAAAATTTATGAATTTTCGGAAAAATTTGTTAAACGGGTTTTTGTTAATTCTAATATTTCCGAATTAACAAATTTGTTGAATTTCGTTGAAAAATGAATTTGGAACAAAACAAATTGCACATGTCTAGTGTGTTCAGAATGCCTGTGCATACCCAGATATTACCTTGTAAAAGTAGCTGTGACATCATGTGGGAGGGGCCCAGTAGGCTCCACCTACTACAAAAAAACAACAGGAGGGGGCGGAGACAAGACCAGTCCTCCTGCACAAGTAGAGAGATCAGCAGTGTGTGGTCTTTATTACAGGAAGTCTCACACTGGATTACTGCACAGATCTGGAAGAAATGCACAAAGCACACCGAGATTCAAAAAGAATACAGATGACCAATGGATTCAGACAATATGGGTGAGATTCACTATAACTGTGCATGGTAGCCAATCAGCTTCTAAGTTCAGCTTGTTCAATTAAACTTTGCCAAAAAAAAATCTAGAAGTTGATTGGTTACGATGCACAGCTGCACCGGATTCTGTGTGCTCCAGTTTTAGTAAATCCCCCACTATTCATTTTATTACGGAGTTTTGTAACGGTAGCAAACCCAATTGGATTTCACAATTTCACATTGGATTTCAGGGGACCTCTAATGTGATTGGGGGGGGCTCTGATGTGATGGGGGAACTCTGATGTGATGGGGGAACTCTGATGTGATGGGGGGGCACTGATGTGATGGGGGGGCACTGATGTGATGGTGGATTTCTGATGTGATGGGGGGGACCACTGATGTGATGGGGGGGCACTGATGGCATGGGGGGACCTCTGATGTGATTGGGGGACCTCTGATGTGATGAGGGGACCTCTGATGTGATGGGGAACCTCTGATGTTATGGGAGGACCTCTGATGTGAAGTTAATTTCATCAAGGTTGTGTGCATTGTCCCAGGCTCAGGTTCCCCATTAAGTAACATTCTGATGGGATGAGGAGGGTGAGCTCTAATGTGATGGAGGAAACCTCTGACATGATGAGAGACCTCTGATGTGAAGGGGGCTTCTTGTAAGATAGGGGGCTCCAATGTAGTGTTGCCAACCGCCCATAGATTTATAGGAAGGCCATACATTTCAGCCCATTTTACAGGCAGCGGTGCCTGTAAAAAATATGGCTGCGCCATTGTAAAGTCTGCCGGGCTCATACACACTTGGCCTTTTTTGGGCGGGCGCATGCGCAGTGAGCATGTGATCTAATGGCGCCATTTTTGAATGGACGGCGCATCTCAGCACTTCATCAGAGGAGCAGGCAGGAGACCGAACCCCAGCCTGCCGCTGCGCCGCACTATGGCTAGACTCTGGAGGAGCTTGTTCGGAGTCAGGGATTCCCACCACAGCACTGTGTCCTGCCTGCACCATCCATCCTTGGCTGCTGGAGTGGACTCTGGAGACTCCCATCACTGGACCCCTGGCCTGCATCCATCAATCCATTGCTTGGCTGGCTGCCATCTATTGTGATGCCCACAAGCAGCAGTTATCAGGCAAGAATGGCAGTGGTGACATGTTCACAATCTGTCTTGCTATCTCCTGTATCATGTGCGCATCCTCTGACCACCTCTGTATCATGTGCGCATCTTCTGACCACCTCTGTATCATGTGCGCATCCTCTGACCACCTCTGTATCATGTGCTCATCCTCTGACCACCTCTGTATCATGTGCTCATCCTCTGACCACCTCTGTATCATGTACGAATCCTCTGTCCACCTCTGTATCATGTGCGCATCCTCTGACCACCTCTTCATCATGTACGCATCCTCTGCATCATGTACGCATCCTCTGACCACCTCTGTACCATGTCCACATCCCCTGACCACCTCTGCACCATGTCTGTGTCCTCTGACCACCTCTTCTGTATCCTATCCGCATCCTCTGACTAGGGATGAGCCAAACAACCCCCCCGGTTCAAGTCGCAGCAGAACATGCGAACAGGCAAAACATTTTTTCAAACACCATTACAGTCTATGTGACATGAACGTGAAAAATCAAAAGTGCTAATTTTAAGGTTTAATATGCAAGTTATTGCCATAAAAAGGGTTTGGGGACCCGGGTCCTGCCCCAGGGGACATGTATTAATGCAAAAATAGTTTTAAAAACAGACGTTTTTTCAGGAGCAGTGATTTAAATAATGCTTAAAGTGAAACAATAAAAATGAAATATTCCTTTAAATTTCATACCTGGGGGTGTCTATAGTATGCCTGTAAAGTGGCACATTTTCCCCGTATTTAGAACAGTCCCTGCACAAAATGACATTTCTAAAGGAAAAAAAATAATTTAAAACTACTCGCGGCTATAATGAATTGTCAGGTCCCGGCAATACAGATAAAAGTCATTGAAAAAATGGCATGGGATCCCCCCAGTCTATTACTAGGCCCTTTGGGTCTGGTATGAATATTAAGGGGAACCTCAAACCAAATTAAAAAAAAAAAAATTGCGTGGGGGTCCCCCCAAATTCCATACCAGGCCCTTCAGGTCTGGTATGGATATTAAGGGGAACCCTGCACCAATTTTTTTTTCAAATGGCATGGGGGCCCCCCAAAAAATCTATACCAGACCCTTATCTGAGCACGCAACCTGGCAGGCCACAGGAAAAGGGGGGCAAGAGAGCGCCCCCCCTCCTGAACTGTACCAGGCCACATGCCCTCAACATGGGGAGGGTGCTTTGGGATAGCCCCCCAAAGCACCTTGTCCCCATGTTGATGGGGACAAGGGCCTCATTCCCACAACCCTTGCCCAGTGGTTGTGGGGGTCTGCGGGTGGGGGGCTTATAAGAATCTGGAAGCTCCCGTTAACAAGGGGACCCCCAGATCCCAGCCTCCCCCCTGTGTGAAATGGTAATGGGTACATTGTACCCGTACCATTTCACAAAAAAGTGTCAAAATGTTATTAAAAAAACAAGTCCTTTATTAAAAAATAAAGAAATTAAAAAAGTCCCACAAAGTCCATTCATCTTCTTCTGAGGCTCCGCCGACGGACCGAAAAATAAAATAAAAAAGATCCACCTCCATAGGAGGCACCCGCCATATGACGCTTCAGCGACGATGACAGTTATTTTATAACTGAGGGCGGGGCCACACGGTGACGTCAATGGGTGACCCCGCTCTCCTCTGATGCACGGGGACTTCCCAATGGCTTCCCCATAACGTCAGAGGGGGCGGGGCCACCTGGGTATGTAAATGCATGGCCCCGCCCCCTCTGATGCCCGGGCAAGGGTTGTGGGGATGAGGCCCTTGTCCCCATCAACATGGGGACAAGGTGCTTTGGGGGGCTACCCCAAAGCACCCTCCCCATGTTGAGGGCATGTGACCTGGTACGGTTCAGGAGGGGGGGTGCTTTCTTGTCCCCCCCTCTTTTTCTGCGCCTGCCAGGTTGCATGCTTGGATAAAGGTCTGGTATGGATGTTTGGGGGGACCCCCACGCCATTTAAAAAAAAAAATTTGGCACGGGGTTCCCCTTAAAATCCATACCAGATCTGAAGGCCCTTTTATGGAATTTGAGGGGACCCCCACGCAATTTATTTAAAATTTTTGGTTCGGGGTTCCCCTTAATATTCATACCAGACCCAAAGGGCCTGGTAATGGACTGGGGCGGAATCTATGCCATTTTTTTCAATAACTTTTATCTGTATTGCCGAGTCCAGACAATTCATTATAGCCACGAGTAGTTTTAAATGAATTTTTTTCCTTTAGAAATGTCATTTTGTGCAGGGACTGTTCTAAACATGAAACAAATGCGCCCCTTTACAGGCATACTATAGACAACCCCCAGGTATGAAATTTAAAGGAATATTTCACTTTTATTGTTTCACTTTAAGCATTATTAAAATCACTGCTCCCGAAAAAACAGGCGTTTTTAAACATTTTTTTTGCATTGATACATGTCCCCTGGGGCAGGACCCGGGTCCCCAAACACTTTTTATGACAATACCATGCATATAAGCCTTTAAAATTAGCACTTTTGATTTCTCCCATAGACTTTTAAAGGGTGTTCTCCGGCTTTTGAATTTGCCGCGAACACCCCAAATTGTTCGCTATTCGGCGAACAGGCAAACACCCGATGTTCGAGTCGAACTTACGTTCGACTCGAACATCGGGCTCATCCCTACCTCTGACCACCTCTGTATCATGTCCACATCCTCTGACCACCTCTGTACCATTGCCACATCCTCTGACCACCTCTGTACCATGTCCACTTCCTCTGACCACCTCTGTACCATGTCCACATGCTCTGACCACCTCTTCTGTATCCTGTCTGCATCCTCTGACCACCTCTGTATCATGTGCTCATCCTCTGACCACCTCTGTATCATGTGCGCATCCTCTGACTACCTCTGCATCATGTGCTCATCCTCTGACCACCTCTGTATCATGTGCTCATCCTCTGACCACCTCTGTATCATGTGCGCATCCTCTGACCACCTCTGTATCATGTGCAAATCCTCTGACCACCTCTGTATCATGTCCACATCCCCTGACCACCTCTGTACCATGTCCGCATCCTCTGACAACCTCCTGTGTACCATGTCCGCATCCTCTGACAACTTCCTCTGTACCATGTTCGCATCCTCTGACCACCTCTGTACCATGTCCACATCCTCTAACCACCTCTGTACCATGTCCGCATCCTCTGACAACCTCCTCTGTACCATGTCCGCATCCTCTGACAACCTCCTCTGTACCATGTTCGCATCCTCTGACCAACTCTGTATCATGTCCACATCTCCTGACCACCTCTGTACCATGTCCACATCCTCCAACCACCTCTGTACCATGTCCGCATCCTCTGACAACCTCCTCTGTACCATGTTCGCATCCTCTGACCACCTCTGTACCATGTCCACATCCTCTGACCACCTCTGTACCATGTCCACATTCTCTGACCACCTCTGTACCATGTCCACATTCTCTGGCCACCTCTGTACCATGTCGGTGTCCTCTGACCACCTCCTCTGTATTGTACGCATCCTCTGACCATCTCTGTACCATGCCCGCAGGGTCAGACTTACTATTAGGCTTGACTTGGCTCAAGCCGATGGGCCCCGCGCTACAGCGCGGACACCAATTGCCGGGAAGGCGTCCCTGGACGTCCTCCTGTTTACTTCCCCTCTGCATGCCACCGTGATCGCGCATCAGGGAAGTTCTGTGTTGGCCGTGTCCCTTGGACACAGCCAATCACAGATCATGCTAAATGGCCAATCACAGCGGCCATTTAGCACTCGATCGGAGTGTCCAATGTGAGGTGATCTCATATGTAAACATATGAGATCATCTCTCATCACCGGCTCTCCCTCCTCACACACAGATAGCGTGTGAGGAGGGAGAGCTTCCGTGCTGCAGCGGTGAGTGAACACTCACACTAGTTACAGTTACACTACACAACATAGTGCATCTGTCCCCAGTGCCACCTATCAGTGCCAAATGTGCCCATCGCCATCTGTCCCCAGTGCCATCTGTCCCCAGTGCCAGCTATCAGTGCCAAATGTCCCCATCGCCATCTGTCCCCAGTGCCATCTGTCCCCATCGCCATCTGTCCCCAGTGCCAGCTATCAGTGCCAAATGTCCCCATCGCCATCTGTCCCCAGTGCCATCTGTCCCCAGTGCCAGCTATCAGTGCCAAATGTCCCCATCGCCATCTGTCCCCAGTGCCATCTGTCCCCAGTGCCAGCTATCAGTGCCAAATGTCCCCATCGCCATCTAACCCCAGTGCCACCTATCAGTGCCACCTGCCCCCAGTGCTACCTGTCATCAGTGCCACGTATCAGTGCCATCTGTCATCAGTGCCACCTGTCAGTGTCACATGCCATCTGTTATCAGTATCACATGTCATCAGTGCCACGTATTAGTGCCATGTGTCATCAATGCCACGTATTAGTGCCATCTGTCATCAGTGTCACATTTTTCAAGCTTCAATCAGTGGTCATATAAATAGATTATTACGTTTTTTTAACATGTAACACTGTCTACGGTACCAGTCAACATTTTGTTCTATTTAAAGTAATGTATAGAAGGTAGGGCCCGAAAGTGACTCAAGCCCAGGGGCCCCCACCACCCTAAGTCCTGCCCTGCATGTCCGCATCCTCTGACCACCTCTGCATTGCTGGAAATTGGGTGCGACTTGTCAATGCGATTTGAGATGTCAGATCTCTCCAACATGAACTGAACCTTAAGTGCATAGCTCCCAACTGTCCCGGATTTCGAGGGACTGTCCCTGATTTGGAGCAATGTCCCTCTGTCCCTCATTCCTCCTCATTTGTCCCTCATTTAGGTCTGATCTATATTAGTTGTATAGTAAATGTACTTTTTAAGTATCAAAAAGTGTTTTCCAGCGCTAAACCTTTCATCTGATTACTAAATTGCTACATTTGTAAATTCCAAAAGCCAATATAAAGGAATTGTAGTGGTAAAAAAAGCACTTGTGGGTTTGACCAATTTTTTTTTTGTACAATTCTCCTTTAACGGGGCGTGGCAAGGGGTGTGTCCTATATCTGCATACTTTTGCTGATAGGTGTCCCTCATTCCCATCTCAAAAAGTTGGGAGGTATGTAAGTGTCACACGTATTTGTGTCACCAACTGTTGTTGGTGGGGGAGGGAAATGTAGCAACCTCTGCACTTGTAGAATCGCTGATGTATGAACATTTCTTATCAGCTGATAAAGTCACCAAAAAGTGTCTGAACTGCAACATGTGACTCCACCAAGACACCGCTGACCATCTCCAGAGAAAAATCACCACCAAACCCAGCAGACACCGACCACCTCTACAGGGGAATGAGGTCTCTGTATTCATGGGAAATCTTAAAGCTGAACTCCGGGCACAAAAACTCATTTACATCCATTCTTCAATATTCACAAAGGATACAAACCCCACATTGTGTGTTCTAGACATGTGCACTGCCGAAAAATCTGTTCTTTTCATCTTCATTTCATTAGTTTTATTTATTTTTTTCGTTTTTCGGGTCATTCGTTATGATCGAAATTTCGGTAATTTGAAAATTTGGAGATTCAGAAATCCAAAAATTTGAAAACATGAAATTGGAAAATTCAAAAGAATGAAAATTCAAAAATCTGAAATAATAACTAACTAATAATAACTATTAAATTATAGGCATTGGAATTTCATTTCAAATTTGGCTGTTTGTGAAAGTAACGAATACGAATTTATCCAAAGTTACGAATTATCTGAAATATCGAACGCCGCATCTAAATGAATGGAACGTAACAAATTAATAGTAATAAATAATAATAATAATAACAAAAAGGTTTTATTATTATTATTATTATTCTTTTGTTATATATTCATTTTATTCATTTAAATGCGGCATTCGTTATTTTGGATAATTCGTAACTTCGGATAAATTTGTATTCGTTACTTTCACTAACAGCCAAATTTGAAAGGAAATTCCAATACCTATAATTTAATAGTTAATAACTAACTAATAATAATAACTATTACTATTTCAGATTTTCAAATTTTCGGGTTTATGAATTTACGAACTTTTGGAAAAATTCATTAAACGGGTTTTTGTTAATTCTAATAATTCAGAATTAATTTATTTGTTGAATTTCGTAGAAAAACTAATTTGGAATGAAACAAATTGCACATGTCTAGTGTGTTGGAAATGCCTGTGCATACCCAGATATTACCGTGTAAAAGTAGCAGTGACACCATCACTGTGCTGTACATAGCATGTGCAGAGAACAGAGCTGTGGGAGGTACCCAGTAGGTTCCACCTACTACAAAAAAACTACAGGAGGAGGCGGCGACAAGACCAGTCACCCTGCACAAGGAGAGAGATCAGCAGTAAGCGGTCTTTATTACAGGAAGTCTCACACTGGATTACTGCACAGATCTGGAAGAAATGCACAAAGCACACCGAGATTCAAAAAGAATACAGATGACCAATGGATTTAGACAATATGGGTGAGATTCACTATAACTGTGCATGGTAGCCAATCAGCTTCTAAATTTAGCTTGTTCAATTAAACTTTGCCAATAAAATTTAAAAGCTGATTGGTTAGGATGCACAGCTGTATCGGATTCTGTGTGCTCAAGTTTTAGTAAATCCCCCACTATTCATTTTATCCCGGAGTTTTGACTCAAGCTTAGGGGCCCCCACTACCCTAAGTCCTGCCCTGCATGTCCGCATCCTCTGACCACCTCTGCATTGCTGGCAATTGGGTACAACTTCTCAATGCGATTTGAGCTGTCAGATCTCTCCAATGTGAACTGAACCTTAAGTGCATAGCTCCCAACTGTCCTGGATTTTGAGGGACTGTCCCTGATTTGGAGCAATGTCCCTCTGTCCCTCATTCCTCCTCATTTGTCCCTCATTTAGGTCTGATCTATATAGTTGTATAGAAAATACAAGAAGTGTTTTCCAGGGCTAAACCTTTCATCTGATTTCTAAATTGCTGCATTTTTAAATTCCAAAAGCCAATATAAAGGAATTGTAGTGGTAAAAAAAGCACTTGTGGGTTTAACCAATTTTTTTTTTGTACAATTCTTCTTTAACGGGGCGCAGCAAGGGGTGTGTCCTTTGCCTGCATACTTTTGCTGATAGGTGTCCCTCATTCCCATCTCAAAAAGTTGTTGGTGAGGGAGGGCAATGTAGCAATCTCTGCCCTTGTAGAATCGCTGATGAATGAACATTTCTTATCAGCTGATAAAGTCACCGAAAAGTGTCTGAACTGCAACATGTGACTCCACCAAGACACCGCTGACCATCTCCAGAGAAAAAAACAGGAGTTTGCCTCATTTAAAATGACTGAACTGCCTATACGTCCCATCCCGATACAGATTAAAGAACAATATTCCTCAGAAAGTGGGACTTTGAATGGACACAAGGCAGTGATAACATAACATTTACAAAATGTATTGTTCAATCAATAAATTACAACATGAAAACACATATAGCTATGATAAAAAACATATGTAATGGGAAAACCAGCTGGAGAAAGGGGAGGGGGCTCGCAAATGATTGTCCGACGCATTTCAATTGCACATATAGTGCAGATCTTCCTCAGGGAACTTTGCAATTTGCACAGTTCCTAATGCTGTAATTCTACAATAACAAAATGTATACCATCAAAATAATGCACAGAATACAATTGTACATGAAATGAGATGTGTAATTTATGCTCCTAGAAGGTCTGAAGGTACTACTTCAATGTTGGGCCTCTGTATGTGGCCAGGCTGTGTAAAAGTCTCACACATGTGGTATCGCCATACTCAGGAGGAGTAGCAGAATGTGTTTTGGGGTGTAGTTGGAAGTATGCATATGCTGTGTGTGAGAAATAACTTGTTATTATGACACTTTTGTGAAAAAAAAATCTTCATTTTCCCAAAAATTGTGGGAAAAAATTACAACTTCAAAAAACTCACCATGCCTCTTACTAAATACCTTTGACTGTCTACTTTCCAAAAAGGGGTCATTTGGGGGGTATTTGTACTTTCCTGACATTTCAGAGCCTAAGGCCGGGTTCACACTGGTGCGACAAACGCTCCGACATTGGGAGATCATGTCGCATGACGTGTAAAAATCAATGTTTCCCTATGGAAGCCGTCTTAACTGGTCCAACACAAGTCTCTCTGCACTACTTTGGTCCGACTTTGATCCTACTTCAGCCCATTGAATATCATTGAAGTCGGATCAAAGTCAGATCGCCGTCTTGCCTGATCCGACTTTGGCATGCGACTTGTGCTGTGATGATCTTGAGTGGGAACTCCACGCCAAATCTTATAGAAAAACCGGCATGGGTTCCCTCTCCAAGAGCATACCAGACCCTTTGGTCTGATATGGATTTTATGGGGAACCCCTACGCCGAAGAAACGGCATAGGGTTCCCCCCAAAATCCATACCAGACCCTTATATGAGCATGCAGCCCGGCTGGTCAGGAAATGGGGGTGGGGACCAGCGAGTGCCCTGAACCGTACCATGCCGCATGCCCTCAACATGGGGGGTGGGTGCTTTGGGGCAGGGGGGTGCCCTGCGGCCCCCCCACCCCAAAGCACCTTGTCCCCATGTTGATGAGGACAAGGGCCTCTTCCCGACAACCCTGGCCGTTAGTTGTTGGGGTCTACGGGTGGGGGGCTTATCAGAATCCGGGAGCCCCCTTCAATAAGGGGGCCCCAGATCCCAGCCCCCCGCCTTATGTGAATGAGTATGGGGTACATCATACCCCCACCCACTTACCTGGGGGAAAAAAGTGTAAAAAAAAAACCCCACACTAGACAGATTTTTAAAGTAATTTAGTAGGCAGCCCCGGGGGTCTCTTCCGACTTCTCCGCTCTCTCCGGCCTCTTCTCTCACTCTCCAGCCTCCTCTCCCGCTCTCCGGTGACTTCTGCTGGGTTCCTCCGTTACATTATGCTCTTTTGCTACCGTTGGCCCGTTCTTCTCCATCGTCTTCTTTCCTCCGGTCTTCTTCTGATGTTGACACGACGCTCTCTCCCGCTGTAATGCTGTGTGCGCGGTGCACAACGACTTATATAGGCATGGGGCGTGGTAACCGGGTGATGTCATCCGGTGACCCCACCCCTTATGACGTCACCGCCCCATCATGCCCCGGTCGGTGACGTCATAAGGGGCGGGGTCAACTGATGACATCACCTGGTGACCACGCCTATATAAGTAGTTGCGCACACGGTATTACAGCGGGCAAAAGAGCAGAAGATGGCAGAGGAGCCCGGCAGAAGACACCAGAGAGCGGGAGGAGAACTGGAGACAGAGAGAAGAGGCCAGAGAGAGCGGGAGAAGAGGCCGGAGAGAGAGGGAGAAGAGGCCAGAGAGAGCGGAGAAGTCGGAAGTGGCCCCCCAAGTTGGAAGAGACCCCCCGGAGCTGCCTAATAAATTACTTTAAAAAACTGGTCCAGTGTGTTTTTTTTATTGACACTTTTTTTCCCCCAGGTGAATGGGTAGGGGTACGATGTACCCCATACTCATTCACATAGGATGGGGGGCCGGGATCTGGGGGCCCCCTTATTAAAGGGGGCTCCCGGATTCCGATAAGCCCCCCGCCCTCATACCCCAACAACCAACGGCCAGGGTTGTCGGAAAGAGGCCCTTGTCCTCATCAACATGGGGACAAGGTGCTTTGGGGTGGGGGGCCACAGGGCATGCTTGGATAAGGGTCTGGTATGGATTTTGGGGGGACCCCCATGCTGTTTTTTTGGCGTAGGGGGTTCCCCTTAAAATCCATAAAGGACCGAAGGACCTAGTATGCTCTTGGAGGGGGAACCCATGCCAGTTTTTTATTTAAAATTTGGCGTGGAGTTCCCCCTCAAGATTCATACCAAACACAGTGCCTGGTATTGGCAAGTCGGATCCCCATTCATTGAAGTCGGACGCGTCTCTGACTTCAAGTCGCAGTGCAAAGTCAGATCCAAAGTAGGACGAGTGTCGTGTCGCACCAGTGTGAACCCAGTCTCATGAAAGGAGATAGGCCGTCAGTGCATCAGATGTAACGAATTTTCAGTGATTTGCACCATAGCTTGTAGACTCTATAACTTTCACAGAGACTAAATAATATCCACTAATTTGGGTTATTTTTACCAAAGAGATCGCAGTATCAATTTTGGCCCAAATTTATGAACAAAAATGACTTATTTGCAAAATTTTATCATAGAAACTAAAAAAAAGTGTTTTTTTTTCAAAATTTTCGATCTTTTTTCACTTATGTCGCAAAAAAATAAAAAAAAGCCAGTGGTGATTAAATATCACCAAAAGAAAGCTCTATTTGTATGAAAAAAATGATAAAAATTTTGTTTGGGTACAGTGTTGCATGACTGAGTAATTGGCATTCAAAGTGTGAGAGCGCTGAAAGCTAAAAATTGGTCTGGGAAGGAAGGGTGTATAAATGCCCGGTATTGAAGTAGTTAAATCTTCTGCCCTTGTTGTTTTAACTTTGGATAGTAAAACTTTTTTTCTGCCAGTAAATACATTATACAGCCCACTTCCTGTTTCTTGTCTGGTCATTAGCTTCAGGGCCGGATTACATAGGGGCTATTGGAGCTGCAGCTCTAGGCCCCTTACCTTTAGATAGGCCCATTTAAAAAAAAACAAAAAAAGATTGACTTCGAGGGTCGTGGCTCAGCGACCAGGGGCCACATAGAGCCCAAATTTGGGGGGGTAGGTAACTGAAGGTCCACCCCACTATTGATCAAAATTTGGGGCTCCTATCACCTATGGTCCTGGAGATACGGGGCTCCTTGCGCAGCCTGTCAGAAGCTACACACAGAGCGGCCAGTTTAAATACAAGCCGTCACACTCTGTTTGCAGCAGACTGAGAGGATGAGCTCACAGAGCCTCTCCTCACTACTTGTCAGAGGCTCTGAGCTCAATGGACAGCTTGGAGTCTGCAGAGTATGACAGGCTGCACCGCCTGTCAAACTCGCCTATTGATTTTAATGTGCCACTCTGCAACTTCAAGCCAAACTCGCTCGCAGTAGCAGCATAGTCCAACAATGTAAAACTACCATTCAGCAATGTAAAGAAAAAAGGAAGCGGCAGTAACACCTCATGAATGCCTGTCAGCAGCTGCTATACCACTTGTTGAAAAGCAATACACCACTGATCACTTTTCAGAGGGCAGTAAGTATTACCGCAAATGTGAAAGAAACTTGAAACACATCATCCATTTCACACTCCCCACCGACCAGGTCACTCCCCAGCCACATCCCATGTTAGCCCCCTCCCTTCAACTTATATCACAGGTGACCATTTCCCAACCTGCAGATGGCAGACCCTACTACAAAAGATAACACTCCCAGTTACTTCCCCCCACCCGCTCATTGATATCCCTCCATGACCACCTCACACCCCCCTGCTGACAGACCTCTCCCCCCAGCCTGTCCCCTCACACCTCTCACCTGCTGACCTGTGGATGGGGGAATCACTCCCTCAGTGTTATTGTGTTCTGCCAGTGGGGAGCCTCCCCTACCCACACAATACAATGGTCAGTGTTGCTAACTATAGCTGGCAGCACTGATTGTTTTGGGAAAAACCTGACAAGCTGTTTGTACTCAAGTCGATTAATAGATTGACTTGTGTACAACCAGCTAGCCCATACATAGATCGACTATAGCTGGTCTCTGCTTAATTGATTTAATTTAAATGTATGTATGGCCCGCTTAACCACTACGCAGTCCCTAAACATCCTTCCACAACCCTTTACATTTTTCCTTCCCAGATTCCTTCATCCTCCTCACCTGTACATAGTGCCCACTGTCATACCCTCCACACTCCTCTCCTGTACATAGTGCCCACTGTCGTACCCTCCACACTTCTCTCCTGTACATATTGCCCACTGTCCTACCCTCCACACTCCTCTCCTATACATAGGGCCCACTGTCATATCCTCCACACTCGTCTCCTGTACATACTGCTCAGTATCATACTATCTACACTCCTCTCTTGTACATACTGCCCAATAGGGATGAGCTTCGAGTTTGAGTCGAACTCATGTTCGACTCGAACATCGGCTGTTCGCCAGTTCGTCGAACAGCGAACAATTTGGGGTGTTCGCGGCAAATTCAAAAGCAGCGGATCACCCTTTAAAAGTCTATGGGAGAAATCAGAAGTGCTAATTTTAAAGGCTTATATGCATAGTATTGTCATAAAAAGTGTTTGGGGACCTGGATCCTGCCCCAGGGGACATGGATCAATGCAAAAAAAGTTTTAAAAACGGACGTTTTTTCGGGAGCAGTGATTTTAATAATGCTTAAAGTGAAACAATAAAAGTGTAATATTCCTTTAAATTTTGTACCTGGGGGGTGTCTATAGTATGCCTGTAAAGGGGCGCATGTTTCCCGTGTTTAGAACAGTCTGACAGCAAAATTTCCTTGTCAAAAGAAGTTTATTGAGTATACAATGTTATAAAGATACATAAAGTAAGTTTTCAAGGATCTATAAAGTAAGCTCATTGTTTTACAGTAGGGTTTATATAGGTAAATATCATGAAATTTCAAATATTAAACATTGGGTTCACGTAAACCTAAATTAAAGATATATATCATTTCCTTAGTTACTTTTGTAGGTATTTAAATGATTTATACCTACTATACATATTGTTTACAAGTAGAGTGTATATAGGTCAAATAAATTCTGATAATGAGCTTTAATCGTAAGGTGGAGAAAAGGAAAGAGAAAGAAGAAAAAGGGTTGAAAGGTAGAGGTATGGTCCACAAGGTTGTCCCGCTCGTCAGTTTATTATTCTTTTTAGTTCTCTTTGAAGCCTTAGAATGGGTGTCTCTGTAAGTCATTTAATTTGTTACCATGGCAACAGGACAGAGTCATTGAAGTTTGACAGGAACTGTTGTTTTATCCAAGAATGCCAAAGTTTTTCAAATTTTGGAATTTGATTTTGATCGATGGCTACCATCTTAGCATGGGACATTGTATTATTCATTCTGTGAATTGTTTCTGCTAGTACCAATGTAGGAGATTTCCATGCCTTGGCCACTGTTTGTTTTGCAGCCGTTATTAGTTGGATCATAAGTTTGAATTGAGAGAGTGTTAACCATTCCGGTTTTAGATTAAGTAAAGTTAAATATGGATCTGATTGTATTATTTTTTTAAATATTTTAGATGCAATCACGAAGACTTCCTTCCAGAAGGTTTGGATTACTGGGCACGTCCACCATATGTGTAAATATGTGCCTATTTCTGGGCATCCTCGAAAACAAAGAGCTGAGGTATTAGGTGAATATTTTGCCACTCTAGCGGGTACAAGGTACCAGCGAGTTAGGACTTTATAATTTGTCTCCAGTGCTAAGATGTTGGGTGAAGATGACTTAGATGTGAGCCATATGTTAGACCAGTCCGTGTCTTCTAAAGTTCGTCCCAGGTCCTCCTCCCACCTCTGAACGTAAGAGGGTCTATTAAGATTTGGCACTCCATATAATTGATTATAAAGTGATGAAATTGTACCTTTAGCAAATGGATCTTTTGTACAGATTGATTCAAAAATGGATAATTGGGATAATGGTGTATCCCCCTTTAGGAATGGTGTATAGAAATTTTTGATTTGGAGATATCTAAATATCTCAGAGTTTGGTAGATCATATTTTTCTCTAAGCGATGGGAATGAAAGGAATGATTTAGATGCTATGAAGTCATTTAGTGTCTGAATGCCTGATGTTGTCCAAGCTTTAAAAGAATTTGGGTAGATCCATGCCGGATAAAAGGCCGGATTTCTGATAAAAGAAAGGAGAGGATTGTGTGGAGATTGTAACTGATATTTGGTTTTTAGTTTATCCCAGAGAGATAAGAAGTGTTTAGTTATGGGATTATGAATTTTAAAGCGGTCTTTAGGATCAAGCCATAATAAATTTGATATTAATAGAGGGTCATTTTCTGAAGCCTCTATAAATACCCATAATGGGATTTCCTGTTTTGCATGGTATTTGGACAGACTGGCCAAATGTGCCGCTCTGTAGTAGTTAGTAAAATTAGGGTATCCCAGGCCTCCTTTATTTTTGGGAAGATGTAGTGTGTGTATAGGTATACGTGGTTTAGAAGAGCCCCATAGAAACGAAGTTGCTCTTTTTTGTACTATTCTCAAAAAATAGGAAGGAAGACAGCAAAATTTCAAAGGAAAAAATGTCATTCAAAACTACTTGCGGCTATTAATGAATTGCCGGTCCAACAATGCACATAGAAGTTCATTGATGAAAACTGCATGGGAATTCCCCACAGGGGAACCCTGAACCAAAATTTAAAAAAAAAATGATGTGGGGGTCCCCCTAAATTCCATACCAGGCCCTTCAGGTCTGGTATGGATATTAAGGGGAACCCCGGCCAAAAATTTTTTTTCAAAATGGCGTGGGGTCCCCCTCAAAATCTATACCAGACCCTTCAGGGCTTGTATAAATTTTAAGGGGAACCCCGCGCCAAAATTTTTTAAAAAATGGTGTGGGGTCCCCCGAAAATTCCATACCAGACCCTTATCCGAGCACGCAACCTGGCAGGCCGCAGGAAAAGAGGGGGGACAAGAGAGCATTGGGAGGGTGCTTTGGGGTAGCCCCCCAAAACACCTTGTCCCTATGTTGATGGGGACAAGGGCCTCATCCCCACAACCCTTGCCCGGTGGTTGTGGGGGTCTGCGGGTGGGGGGCTTATCAGAATCTGGAAGCCCCTTTAACAAGGGGACCCCCAGATCCTGGCCCTCCCCCCTATGTGAAATGGTAAGGGGGTACAAAAGTACCCCTACCATTTCACAAAAAAAGTGTCAAAAATGTTAAAAATGACAAGAGACAGTTTTTGATAATTCCTTTATTTAAATGCTTCTTCTTTCTTCTATCTTCTATCTTCTATCTTCCTTCGGTTTCTTCCTCCATCTTCTTCTTCTTCTGGTTCTTCTGGTTCTTCCTCCAGTGTTCTTGTCCGGCATCTTCCTCCGCGGCGTCTTCTTCCTTTCTTCTCCTCGGGCCGCTCCGCATACATGATGGCATGATGGGAGGCTCCTGCTGTGTGACGCTTCTCCTCTTCTGATGGTTCTTCAATAACGGGGGGGCGGGGCCACCCGGTGACCCTCGGGGACTTGACGGGGACTTCCCTGTGGCATTCCCCGTGACGTCAGAAGGGGGCGGGGTTACGTAGCGGGTGACCCCGCCCCCCTCTGATGTCACGGGGAATGCCACAGGGAAGTCCCCGTCAAGTCCCCGTGCGTCAGAGGTGGCCCCACCCCCCGTTATTTAAGAACCGTCAGAAGAGGAGAAGCGTCACACAGCGGGAGCCTCCCATCATGCCATCATGTATGCGGAGCAGCCCTAGGAGAAGAAGGGAAGAAGATGCCACGGAGGAAGATGAACACCAGAGGAAGAACCAGAAGAACCAGAAAAAGAAGATGGAGGAACAAACCGAAGGAAGATAGAAGAAAGAAGATAGAAGAAAGAAGAAGCATTTAAATAAAGGAATTGTCAAAAACTGTCTCTTCTCATTTTTAACATTTTTGACAGTTTTTTGTGAAATGGTAGGGGTACTTTTGTACCCCCTTACCATTTCACACAGGGGGGAGGGCTGGGATCTGGGGGTCCCCTTGTTAAAGGGGGCTTCCAGATTCCGATAAGCCCCCCACCCGCAGACCCCCACAACCACCGGGCAAGGGTTGTGGGGATGAGGCCCTTGTCCCCATCAACATGGGGAGAAGGTGTTTTGGGGGGCTACCCCAAAGCACCCTCCCAATGTTGCGGGCATGTGGCCTGGTACTGTTCAGGAGGGGGGGCTCTCTCGCCCCCCCTCTTTTCCTGCGGCCTGCCAGGTTGCGTGCTCTGATAAGGGTCTGGTAAGGATTTTTGGGCGAACCCCACGCCATTTTTTTTTATTTTGGCACGGGGTTCCCCTTAAAATCCATACCAGACCTGAAGGGTCTGGTATAGATTTTGAGGGGGACCCCACGCCATTTTTAAAAAAATTTTGGCCGGGGTTCCCCTTAATATCCATATCAGACATGAAGGGCCTGGTATGAAATTTAGAGGAAACCCCCACCTCATTTTTTTTTTACATTTTGGTTTGTGGTTCCCCTGTGGGGAATTCCCATGCCGTTTTTATCAATGAACTTTTATGTGTATTGTCGGACCGGCAATTCATTAATAGCCGCGAGTAGTTTTAAATGACCTTTTTTCCTTTTGAAATTTCATTTTGCTGTCAGACTGTTCTAAACATGGGAAACATGCGCCCCTTTACAGGCATACTATAGACACCCCCCAGGTACGAAATTTAAAGGAATATTACACTTTTATTGTTTCACTTTAAGCATTATTAAAATCACTGCTCCTGAAAAAATGTCCGTTTTTAAAACTTTTTTTGCATTGATCCATGTCCCCTGGGGCAGGACCCAGGTCCCCAAACACTTTTTATGACAATAACTTGCATATAAGCCTTTAAAATTAGCACTTTTGATTATTCATGTTCGTGTCCCATAGACTTTAACGGTGTTCGAACAAATTTTTTGCCTGTTCGCAAGTTCTGGTGTGAACCGAACAGGGGGGTGTTCGGCTCATCCCTACTGCCCACTGCGATGCCCTCCACACTCCTCTGCTGTACATACTGCCAACTATCTTTCTCTCCACACTCCTCTTCTGTACATACTGCCCTCATACCTTCCACTCTCCTCTCCTGTACATACTGCCCCATCATACCCTCCACACTCCTCTCCTGTACATACTGCCCACTGGCATACCCTCCACACTCCTCTCCTGTACATACTGCCAACTATCTTTCTCTCCACACTCCTCTCCTGTACATACTGCCTACTGTCATACCCTCCACACTCCTCTCCTGTACATACTGCCCACTATCTTTCTCTCCACACTCCTCTCCTGTACATACTGCCCTCATACCTTCCACTCTCCTCTCCTGTACATACTGCCCTCATACCTTCCACTCTCCTCTCCTGTACATACTACCCCATCATACCCTCCACACTCCTCTCCTGTACATACTGCCCACTGGCATACCCTCCCTACTCCTCTCCTATACATAGTGCCCACTGTTATATGCTCCACACTCGTCTCCTGTACATACTGCTCACTGTCCTACCCTCCACACTCCTCTCCTATACATAGTGCCCACTGTCATATCCTCCACACTCGTCTCCTGTACATACTGCTCAGTATCATACCATCCACACTCCTCTCCTGTACATACTGCCCACTGCGATGCCCTCCACACTCCTCTGCTGTACATACTGCCCACTGTCATACCCTCCACCAGTGGCGGAAGTATAGGGGTCGCTGAGGTCGCCATGGCGACTGGGCCCCATGCTGCAGGGGGCCCATGAGGGCCCCCCTGTTTATCTTGATAGGAGGAGCGGCTGAGATCGATCTCTCCATCGTCGGTCGTACTGTAATCGGCACTGTGCGGGGAGCTTGTCACACTGATCTAAAGTGAAAGCAGTGTGTGCTGTGCTCTTTGTCTCCCCCCTACAGTGCAGTACCCGGCAGGAAGAGGTAAGGTAAAGCACTGCCGTTTTTTAAAAGGCTTTCTGTATGTGTGTTTATATGTGTGTTCATGTATGTGTGTGTGTGTGTTCTTATATGTGTGTTCATGTATGTGTATGTGTGTGTTCTTATATGTGTGTTCATGTATGTGTATGTGTGTGTTCTTATATGTGTGTTCATTTATGTGTATGTGTGTGTTCTTATATGTGTGTTCATGTATGTGTATGTGTGTGTTTTTATATGTGTGTTCATGTATGTGTATGTGTGTGTTCTTATATGTGTGTTCATTTATGTGTATGTGTGTGTTCTTATATGTGTGTTCATGTATGTGTATGTGTGTGTTCTTATATGTGTGTTCATTTATGTGTATGTGTGTGTTCTTATATGTGTGTTCTTATATGTGTGTTCATGTATGTGTATGTGTGTGTTCTTATATGTGTGTTCATGTATGTGTATGTGTTTGCGTGTGTTTATGTGTGTATTTATATATGTGTTTGTGTGTGTATATACAGTATATGTGTGTGTATATTATGTGTGTGTTTATCTATGTGTGTGTTTAGATGCAGTGATGGCCCATGCATTAAGGGCGCACGGGCGCCGCCCCCTCTCTCCAGCCACCCCTCTATCACCAATGGATAGATTCATGCATTGCATGAATCTATCTATGGCCGCCGCTGCCACCCCCTATTCAGGCGCCCAGCCCCTTTTTGGGCGCAGGGAACCTGAATTACAGCGGCGGGGGTGTTTTTGAAGCACCGGATTAGAGCCATAGGCTCTAATAGGCATCAAAAAAGGTGACCTCGCAGGCCACTCAGCTGTGTTAGAAAAGCGAATGACCATTCGCTTTCCTAACACTAAACCGCCTCTCCACCAATCAGGTGCTCGGGTCTGTTACCCGTCACCTGATTGGCTGAAATGACAGGCGCCGCTATTGGAAGCCTATCAGGAGGAGAGGATGGGAGATGTGGACAGCAGGAGACGCATGGAGGACCCCACTCGTCGCAGTCACCCGCTGCCCCACCAAGACAGGGTAAGTGCCGATGAGCGGTCGGGGGTCACACTGGGGGCATTTAATGGGCACACTGGCAGCATTTGGCACAGTGGCTGCGTTTGGTGGAACACTGGCAGCATTTAATGGGCACAGTGGCAGCATTTGATGGGCACACTAGCAGCATTTAATGGGCACACTGGCAGCATTTAATGGGCATAGTGGCAGCGTTTGGCACAGTGGCTGCAATTGATGGCACAGTGGCTGCGTTTGATGGCACACTGGCAGCATTTAAGTGGCAGCGTTTGATGGGCACAGTGGCTACGTTTGATGGGCACAGTGGCTGCATTTGATGGGCACAGTGGCTGCGTTTGATGGCACACTGGCAGCATTTAAGTGGCACAGTGGCTGCAATTGATGGGCACAGTGGCTGCATTTGATGATTTTTTTTCCAAAAATGTTTGCGCCCCCAAAAAAATTTTGAGCACCAGCCGCCACTGTTTAGATGTATGTATGCACATTTTATGTATGCACGTTTAATCCTGACACCCTATATGTGTACAATCAGGACTGATTTTTTTTCTTGCTCGTTCAAAGTACCAGCAACAAAATGCTGTTCCTCTGAAAAGCGATCCATGCTCAGATCACTTTTTAGAGGCATTTGACAGCCGGTAAAGAGGCAATATGTTGCCTCCTGACCACCTGTTTTAACCCCTTAAAGTGATTGTAAAGGTTTTTTTTTTAAATAACAAACATGTCATACCTTCATTGTGCAGTTAGTTTTGCACAGAGTGGCCCCGAACACCGACTTCTGGGGTCCCTCGGTGGCTCTCGCGGCTCCTCCTCTTATCAGACATCCCCCTAGGAAAAGCGCTGTCCAGGGGTCAGGGGGGCCCTTCATGATTTCTTGCATCGGGGCCCTGAAGTTTTTAGTTATGCCACTGCCCTCCACACTCCTCTTCTGTATATACTGCCAACTATCTCTCTCTCCACACTCTTCTCCTGTACATACTGCCCTCATACCTTCCACTTTCCTCTCCTGTACATACTGCCCCTCCTCAGGGAGTTGTTCCCTGAGGAGGAGGGAGTTGTTCCCTAAGGAGTAGGGAGTTGTTCCCTGAGGAGGAGGGAGTTGTTCGCTGAGGAGGGGGGAGTTGTTCCCTGAGGAGGAAGTGGAGGGAGTTGTTCCCTGAGGAGGAGGGAGTTGTTCCCTGAGGAGGAGGGAGTTGTTCCTTGAGGAGGAGGAGGGAGTTGTTCCTTGAGGAGGTGGGAGTTGTTCCCTGAGGAGGAAGAGGAGGGAGTTGTTCCCTGAGGAGGAGGGAGTTGTTCCCTGAGGAGGAGGAGGGAGTTGTTCCTTGAGGAGGAGGGAGTTGTTCCCTGAGGAGGAAGAGGAGGGAGTTGTTCCCTGAGGAGGAGGGAGATGTTCCCTGAGGAGGAAGAGGAGGGAGTTGTTCCCTGAGGAGGAGGGAGTTGTTCCCTGAGGAGGAAGGAGTTGTTCCCTGAGGAGGAAGGAGGGAGTTGTTCCTTGAGGAGGAGGGAGTTGTTCCCTGAGGAGGAAGAGGAGGGAGTTGTTCCCTGAGGAGGAGGGAGTTGTTCTGTGAGGAGGAAGAGGAGGGAGTTGTTCCCTGAGGAGGAAGGAGTTGTTCCCTGAGGAGGAAAGAGTTGTTCCCTGAGGAGGAGGAGGGAGTTGTTCCCTGAGGAGGAGGAGGGAGTTGTTCCTTGAGGAGGAGGGAGTTGTTCCCTGAGGAGGAAGGAGTTGTTCCCTGAGGAGGAGGAGGGATTTGTTCCCTGAGGAGGAGGAGGGAGTTGTTCCTTGAGGAGGAGGAGGGAGTTGTTCCCTGAGGAGGAGGGAGTTGTTCCCTGAGGAGGAGGAGGGAGTTGTTCCCTGAGGAGGAGGAGGGAGTTGTTCCTTGAGGAGGAGGGAGTTGTTCCCTGAGGAGGAAGAGGAGGGAGTTGTTCCCTGAGGAGGAGGGAGTTGTTCCCTGAGGAGGAAGAGGAGGGAGTTGTTCCCTGAGGAGAAGGGAGTTGTTCCCTGAGGAGGAAGGAGTTGTTCCCTGAGGAGGAGGAGGGAGTTGTTCCCTGAGGAGGAGGAGGGAGTTGTTCCTTGAGGAGGAGGGAGTTGTTCCCTGAGGAGGAAGGAGTTGTTCCCTGAGGAGGAGGAGGGAGTTGTTCCCTGAGGAGGAGGAGGGAGTTGTTCCTTAAGGAGGGAGTTGTTCCCTGAGGAGGAGGAGGGAGTTGTTCCCTGAGGAGGAGGGAGTTGTTCCCTGAGGAGGAAGGAGTTGTTCCCTGAGGAGGAGGAGGAGTTGTTCCCTGAGGAGGAGGAGGGAGTTGTTCCTTGAGGAGGAGGGAGTTGTTCCCTGAGGAGGAGGGAGTTGTTCCCTGAGGAGGAGGAGGAGGGAGTTGTTCCCTGAGAAGGAGGAGGGAGTTGTTCCCTGAGGAGGAGGGAGTTGTTCCCTGAGGAGGAGGAGGAGGGAGTTGTTCCCTGAGGAGGAGGGAGTTGTTCCCTGAGGAGGATGGAGTTGTTCCCTGAGGAGGATGGAGTTGTTCCCTGAGGAGGAGGAGGGAGTTGTTCACTGAGGAGGAGGGAGTTGTTCACTGAGGAGGAGGGAGTTGTTCACTGAGGAGGATGGAGTTGTTCCCTGAGGAGGAGGAGGGAGTTGTTCAATAAGGAGGAGGGAGTTGTTCACTGAGGAGGAGGGAGTTGTTCCTTGAGGAGGAGGGAGTTGTTCACTGAGGAGGATGGAGTTGTTCCTTGAGGAGGAGGGAGTTGTTCACTGAGGAGGAGGGAGTTGTTCACTGAGGAGGATGGAGTTGTTCCTTGAGGAGGAGGGAGTTGTTCACTGAGGAGGATGGAGTTGTTCCTTGAGGAGGAGGGAGTTGTTCACTGAGGAGGATGGAGTTGTTCCTTGAGGAGGAGGGAGTTGTTCACTGAGGAAGAGGGAGTTGTTCACTGAGGAGGATGGAGTTGTTCCTTGAGGAGGAGGGAGTTGTTCACTGAGGAGGAGGGAGTTGTTCCTTGAGGAGGAGGGAGTTGTTCACTGAGGAGGATGGAGTTGTTCACTGAGGAGGATGGAGTTGTTCCCTGAGGAGGAGGAGGAGGGAGTTGTTCCCTGAGGAGGAGGGATTTGTTCCCTGAGGAGGAGGAGGAGGAGGGAGTTGTTCCCTGAGGAGGAGGAGGGAGGTTTTCCCTGAGGAGGAGGAGGAGGGAGTTGTTCACTGAGGAGGAGAGAGTTGTTCCCTGAGGAGGAGGGAGTTGACATATGATATCCATTGCTTCCATGTAGGTATTGTAGCCGCCATCCAGTATCTAGCAATACATTTCCTAGCCAGGTACAATAGTCTAGTGATTATAATATACAATCCCTTCTGGTACATTTCCTCATCTATGGCTCCTAGCGGATATACTAAGGGGGGGGGGTAATTGAAACCGGTACCTGAGCCAGGCTAGAAATATATTGTATGACCTCAGTCCAATAACGATTACATTTTGGGCATCTACAGATCATATTTTTAAAGTCGCTTGGTTGGGCTTTACATGGTGGGCATAGCAGAGATTCGCTCATCCCCCCCAGTCATATCGTTTCTCAGGTGTCTTGTAAGCCCTGTGTAGTATAAATAGCTGTGACAACCTATGAGATGCCGAGATAGAGGCGACTGGGATCAATTCCAAGGCCATATCCCACTGATCTCCATCAATGTCTCCAATGTCAGACACCTATTTTGCTCTACACTTCAAAGAAGCTGGATCTTGGATGGAGAACAGAGTTGCATACATTTTAGATAATAAACCCGTCCTTGCCTCTGCTTGAAGGATCTCCAGCAACAGAGGAGAGGTACTTAGATGGTAATTTTTAAATAATTACAGTGCCCCGTTAGACCACTTGGGATGAATTGGAGTGGAGACTGCGAGCCAGGCCTTCTCATCCAACATCAGTGCCTGACCTCACAAATGTGCTTCTGAAAGAATGGTCAAACATTCCCATAAACACACTCCTAAACCTTGTGGACAGCCTTCCCAGAAGAGTTGAAGCTGTTATAGATGCAAAGGGTGGGCCAACTCAATATTGAACCCTACGGACTAAGACTGGGATGCCATTAAAGTTCATGTGCGTGTAAAGGCAGGCGTCACAATACTTTTGGTAATATAGTGTATATGAAAACAGATGTCGTCATCCCTTTAGTATTTACACTCGGGGCCTCGAGGAAGGTGCTGTGCCGATAAGCCTGAACTCCATTTATCTCCCCCAGCTGTATATTGCACAGGAATCCTTTATAGTACTATGTGTCCTTGGTTAAACTCTGGTGTAAAGTTCACCATACAATAATAAATATGAGATAAAGGGTAGTTGGGGTGAGTATGGGACAACATTGTCCATGGAGATTAGAAGGAAAAGCAACCCTTGTACTGTGCGCTCATTACATAGATACATAGTAGGTGAGGTTGAAAAAACACACAAGTCCATCAAGTCCAACCTATATGTGATTATATGTCAGTATTACATTGTATATCCCTGTATATTGCGTTCATTCAGGTGATTATCTAATAGTTTCTTGAAATTATCAATGCTCCTCGCTGAGACCACCGCCTGTGGAAGGGAATTCCACATCCTTGCTGCTCTTACAGTAAAGAACCCTCTACGTAGTTTAAGGTTAAACCTCTTTTCTTCTAATTTTAATGAGTGGCCAAAAGTCTTATTAAACTCCTTCTGCAAAAAAAGTTTTCTCCCTATTGTGGGGTCACCAGTACGGTATTTGTATATTGAAATCATATTCCCTCTCAAGCGTCTCTTCTCCAGAGAGAATAAGTTCAACGCTCGCAACCTTTCCTCATAACTAAGATCCTCCAGACCAGCCTTTCTCAACCAGTGTGCCGCGGCACACTGGTGTGCCGTCAGAGGTTCTCAGGTGTGCCGCGGGATCAGGGGAGAGAAGGGCTGTCAGATGAGCCGATCTCCCGATCCCCTGCCGAACTCTACATCGGCACTGTGAGAAGCTCCATCAACCTCAGCAAAGTGAAAGTGAAGTGCAGGGGCGTGTGCTGTGCTCTCTGCTTCCCCCTACAGTGCAGTACCTGGCTGAATGAGGAAACTGGAAAGGTACTGTGCTAGAAGCTAGATTTGTTTTAAAAGGGCTTTATACATGTGTCTGTGTGTGCGTGCATGTGAGTGTCTGACTGTGTGTGTGTGTGTGTATACACACATGTGTCTGTATGTGTGTTTGTACATGTGTGTGTGTATGTGCGTGCATGTATGTGTGTGTGCATGTGTCTGTATGTGTGCATGTGTCTGTATGTGTGTGTGTATGTGTGCATGTGTCTGTATGTGTGTGTGTATGTGTGCATGTGTCTGTATGTGTGCATGTGTCTGTATGTGTGTGTGTATGTGTGCATGTGTCTGTATGTGTGTGTGCGCATGTGTCTGGTATGTGTGTGCATGTGTCTCTATGTGCGTGAGCATGTGAGTGTCTGTCTGTATGTGTACGTCTGTGTGTGTGTTTGTACATGTGTGTGTGTGTGCATGTGTCTGTATGTGTGTGTGCGCATGTGAGTGTCTGTCTGTATGTGTGTTTGTACATGTGTGTGTGTGTGTGCCTGTATGTGTGTGTGTATGTGAGTGTCTGTCTGTATGTGTTTCTGTATGTGTGTGTGTGTGTGTGTATGTGTGCATGTGTGTGTGCATGTGTCTGTATGTGCGTGAGCATGTGAGTGTCTGTATGTGTGTGTGTACATGTGTGTGTGTGTGCATGTGTGTGTATGTGCATGTGAGTGGCTGTCTGTATGTGTGTCTGTACATGTGTGTGTGTGCATGTGTCTGTCTGTATGTGTGTTTGTACATGTGTGTGTCTGCATGTGTCTTCGAGTTGCCACCTCATCCCTTTAAACCCGAACAAATATGAATTACACAGGTTCTGAGGCTAATTTAACACAGATAAGGCACCAAGGGAGTTTAATTACCACCTTAATCAGCCACAGAACCTGTGTATTTAATATGTGTTTGGTTTTAAAGGGATGAGGTGGCAACCCTAACGTGTTTGCATGTGTGTGTGCACGTGTCTGCATGTGTATATGTACAAGTGTCTGTATGTATGTGTCTGTATGCGTGTGTGCACGTGTATGTGTCTATATATATGTGTGTGTGTGTATGTTACTTTTAATCCTGAAACCCCCCCCATTCCTGTACCATCAGAACTGCTTTTGTAGGTCTTGTTTGTGATAGCAGCCAGGACTGCTGCTCCTCTGAAAAGCAATCCATGCACAGATCGCTTTTCAGAGGCATTTGACAGGCGGTAAAGAGGCATTATGTTGTCTCCTCACCACCTTTTTTAATGCAGCATCACTACACCGCGACCGTGCAATGCACACAGTTGCAGGGTAGTTGCAGTTCAGCCCCATTCACCCTGGGTATACCTCCAGCTGCAGCCACAACATGTGTACACCCCCAGCTGTTGTCTCTGCAGCTAAAGGGGAAGAATTTGGGGGTGGTAAAAACAGCTTAACCATGTGCTTTTACCACCCCTCCAACCCGACATGTGAACAAGCCCTTGGTTCCCATCTGTGTTGCTGCGTGTAGTGCAGCCCATTCATTTCAATGGGCTTCCCTAACCACAAAAATTCAGGGAAGGAAATCCCTGACCTTTTTTTTTTTAAATTGCACTGCACCAAAAGCACCCCACATTTTCCAATGTAAGAATTAATGGCACCCCTAAAGAGCAGAGCATTTGTCTGTGTGTCAGGAACGAGTGCGATTTTGCGCATGTTCCGCGACACACAGTAACGTGAACTAAGCCTTGGACTGGGGTGCCTCAAGACTGAAAATACTTTTTAAGGGCGCCCCGACTGGAAAAAGGTTGAGAAACACTGCTCCAGACCCTTTATTAGCTTTGTTGCCCTTCTTTGTACTCGCTCCATTTCCAGTACATCCTTCCTGAGGACTGGTGCCCAGAACTGGACAGCATACTCCAGGTGCGGCCGGACCAGAGTCTTGTAGAGCGGGAGAATTATCGTTTTATCTCTGGAGTTGATCCCTTTTTAATGCCAATATTCTGTTTGCTTTGTTAGCAGCAGCTTGGCATTGCATGTCATTGCTGAACCTATCATCTACTAGGGCCAAATTAGGCCCAATTAGCCATTTTCCCTCCCCGGTGTCATGTGACTTGTTAGTGTTACAAGGTCTCAGGTGTGAATGAGGAGCAGGTGTGTTAAATTTGGTGTTATCGTTCTCACTCTCTCATACTGGTCACTGGAAGTTCAACATGGCAGCTCATGGCAAAGAACTCTCTGAGGATCAGAAAAAAAGAATTGTTGCTCTACATAAAGATGGCCTAGGCTATAAGAAGATTGCCAAGACCCTGAAACTGAGCTGCAGCACGGTGGCCAAGACCATACAGCGGTTTAACAGGACAGGTTCCACTCAGAACAGGCCTCGCCATGGTTGACCCAAGAAGTTAAGCACACGTGCTCAGCATCATATCCAGAGGTTGTCTTTGGGAAATATACGTATGAGTGCTGCCAGCATTGCTGCAGAGTTTGAATGAGTGGGGGGTCAGCCTGTCAGTGCTCAGACTATACGCCGCACACTGCATCAAATTGGTCTGCATGGCTGTCGTCCCAGAAAGAAGTCTCTTCTAAAGATGATGCACAAGAAAGCCTGCAAACAGTTTGCTGAAGACAAGCAGACTAAGAACATGGATTACTGGAACCATGTCCTGTGGTCTGATGAGACCAAGATAAACTTATTTGGTTCAGATGGTGACAAGCGTGTGTGGGGGCAACCAGGTGAGGAGTACAAAGACAAGTGTGTCTTGTCTACAGTCAAGCATGGTGGTGGGAGTGTCATGGTCTGGGGCTGCATGAGTGCTGCCGGTGTCTTATCGAATTCAGTCCCCTATCATATAGTGTCCTCCCTGTACTGCGCAGGCGCAGTACGGAGGACAAAAGAGACGCCGAAAGTCTCCGAAGTTCAACAGCTGATCGTCAGCTGTACACGGCGCCTGCGCATTTATTCTTACCCTATGTCCAGGATCATTCCCTACTATCCAAGTGGACATAGAGTTAGAATAAATATTTGCCGAGCGCAGCGAGGCCGTGCCCGAAGCGTGGCGAGCGAAGCGAGCCCGCGAGGGGCCCTCTTACACTGCCATCGCTAACAGGTGCCCGAGCGCCGTGTACAGCTGATGGTCAGCTGATCAACTTCGGGCATTTTCGGCATCTCCTGCTCCTCCGTACTGCGCAGGCGCTGCGCCTGCGCAGTACGAGGCGGACACTATCTGATACGAGGACACTATATGGCAGAACACCGACACTGGAGAGCTACAGATCATTGAGGGAACCATGAATGCCAACATGTACTGTGACATACTGAAGGAGAGCATGATCCCCTCCCTTCAGAGACTGGGCCGCAGGGCAGTATTCCAACATGATAACCACCCCAAACACACCTCCAAGACGACCACTGCCTTGCTAAAGAAGCTGAGGGTAAAGGTGATGGTCTGGCCAAGCATGTCTCCAGACCTAAACCCTATTGAGTATCTGTGGGACATCCTCAAACGGAAGGTGGAGGGGCGCAAGGTCTCTAACATCCACCAGCTCTGTGATGTCATCATGGAGGAGGGGAAGAGAACCTCAGTGGCAACCTGTGAAGCTCTGGTGAACTCCATGCCCAAGAGGGTTAAGGCAGTGCTGGAAAATAATGGTGGCCACACAAAATATTGACACATGGGCCCAATTTGGACATTTTCACTTAGGGGTGTACTCACTTTTGTTGCCAGCGGTTTAGACATTAATGGCTGTGTGTTGAGTTATTTTGAGGGGACAGCAAATTTACACTGTTATACAAGCTGTGAAAAGGTATAGTAAAATTTTTACAAAAATGTGAGGGGTGTACTCACTTTTGTGAGATACTGTATAATATATATATATATATATATATATATATATATATATATATATACATATACGAGGTGCCTATCTATGTGTATAAGGGGGCAATGGGCTATAAGACCATATCCTTCATAAATCTGCTCTAAACCCTACAGAGTGTAAATCAAATATAGATCATGTCACTGAAAATGAATGTTGTTATCTTGAGTCACTGATGACAAGGTGATTTGGAGGCTCTCACCTGATGTCTATAGTTGTACCAACCATTGGAGCCGGCCACCAGGACCACCCAGTGCTTCCCACCATTTTATAGGTCATCAATTGGGATGGAGGTGGCCAGGACAGTGAGGCCGAAGAATAGCATTACTGGAAACATCTTCAAAAAGGTATCCGATCCCTGAAGAGACAACATGAAGAGTGATTATACACACGGAGCATGAGGGATATCTCCTCAGGTTGTATGTTCTGGTCCACAGACCTCAGTCTACAATACCCCCACTGGAGTCCAAGCATGAACAACAAGAAAGTCAATAGATATTAGCACCAAGTAACATATTACTATAGATCAACCAATATCCTGACATCCTGCTGTGCGGGGTTGTGTGATAGACCTGCGGTTGCTGGTAGACATACACTACACCACAGAGCTGATATTGTGAAGGAATGTGATGTAGATAATAATAATAGTAATCTGAAAATGTCTATTTTCTTATGTGCATACATATTTTTCTCCTTACTCATTATATAAGTATACAGATTTGCTCTGTTCCTATATTTTCTCAAAATGGCGTGTACCCCCTACCTCCCACACACAGAAGAACGCGGAACTGGAGATAAGAACAAAGAGAGCCAAACCTCGTTATGAAAATTATCCATCTTCTTTTCTATCTTGACCAATGAGATGTACCTATTAGACTGACATAGCAATGACGTATTTGTGTGTATAAAACATTAACACCGCCTTGAATAAATTAGAAGTGTAACAGTAACGAAACTGAGCGTGTCTCAGTGTGTTTACTTTTATATGCATGCATATCAACACTTTTCAATTTAGAGACAGCAGCAGATAACCTTGAGCTCGATTGGAGCTCTTAATCATTTCCTTAACAGATGGTGCCGAAACCCGGGAGTATGTACCCAGCCGTGGTGCAATGGGCACATGGAGCTGCCCACTTGACAAAGACTTTTATGAACTCTCTTATCAACAAGTGTTGCACCAAGAGTTACTCCACTGACCGACAGCTTCTGCAGATCATGCATTATCTGCACCAAATGTAACCCAGAATGCACAGAAGAAGCACCTGGCAAAAGCCCTATACCCCATTCCAGAGGATGCAAATTGATCATTCTCAAGTGCCAAGAAGTGGCAGATTCGAATACGCCCTAGTGGAAGTGGTCATGACTGCCAGGACCACAGCTAAGAAATTACTGAGTGAGATAGTATGTAGATTTGGGGTCCCAGAGGTGATATTGAGAGATCAGGGACCAGCCCTAACAACAACCCTTACTAAAGAGATTTGGGCAGCACTGGGGGTTCAGTTGGCACTACACATCCCATACCACCCTCAAAGTAGCGGGAAGGTAGAAAGGATGAATGGGACACTAAAAACAGGATGTTAAAGATGGCCCAATAGACTAACATCAGTTGGCCCATTGCCCTGTTCAGTGTCAGACACACCCCCAGGGGAAACATGCCCTATCCCCTTATGAAATTTTGTTTGGTTCAGCTCCCAGACTTGGTTGTTACTTTCCACAACAGTTACAGTTACAGTCTGATGTGTTGACTAATTATGTAACCACATTATCACGAGAATTAACCTGAATGCATGTCCAGGTGTTTTCTTCCATTCCAGATCCTGAATTAGATGCAGGACCACACCAACTACTGTCTGGAGATCCTTGAGCCAAGTTATGATGGTCCATTCCAAGTTTTGGTGACCACAGCCCCCTCAGTCAAGTTGGCCAGGAAGAACACCTGAATGCACGCTTATCACTACAGGAGAGCGTGTTTTCGGGTGCTGCATATCCTTTTTCTGTTTGATCTAGGGGGGAGGGGCCCAGGAGGTGGCCATCACAAAAATGATAACATAATTACGTTTTGGTGTAACTCTTCAGGTACACATGTGACCACCTTTACCTTAGATTACTGTGACATAGTACCTTGTCCGTTTGACCCTTCATGGTGATGCCATTGGTACAGTGATATCCCTGACGGTAAGGACATATATGTATGCCACACAGACAGTTACTGGGGACAGAGTTGTGGTTTCTGTGGGGGCCAGTGGGTTGGAACACAGGGCCAGAATGGGCGACCACAGAGTGCATTAGACAAAAAAGATGAAAATAGAAAGCCCCCATATCCTAACCAAAGATATCCCTGATACATACACTGACCCAGCACACAGTCAGAGGAGGAAGCGAGCAGCTCTCTCCGGAAGCTTTGATCCTCATGTATACATACATGTCATAGGGGTTACAAGGGGGGTCCCTGATGAGTTTAAAGGCAGGGATCAGGTAAAAGCTGGTTTTGAGTCTTTGATCCCCATAACAACTGTCAGCAAGAATGTAGATTGAATTAACTACATGTCATGGTTATGCAATAGAGTTTGTCGATCAGCTTACCTGTCTCCATGTGTTCATCTCTAGAGACCAGCTGACCCTCACCTGACTGCTTTTGTAACCTCCCCTCTAAGCATGGCCCCACCCCAGGCCCTATCAGGGAACCCTATATTAACCTGTGCACTGCAAGCCAGCAGTGCTGATCAACCACTGTGTGTTAGCCTATGTGTGTACTTGCTATGTTTCCTACATCTGATTTCTGTTACCGACTTTGGCCTGTTCCCGGCCATCCCTGTTTGCCTGTGACCCTGATGTTCCAGCCAGCTCCCTCCTTCCTCTGCTCCTGTAGTCTACCGTGAGCGTGAGCTGTGAGACCCTGGGGGCCGCGACCTGGAGCCAGACTGCAGCGCAGTCCATCCTCACCACTAGAGGCTCTGGTGAACACCTGCTGGCTCTTAGACTCCGCGCCCTGGGGAATCTATGCTCTAGCTCCCAGTGGGATCTGTGTCAGTGATCCAGTAGACCTGCTTCCTGAACCTCCCAAGGTACAATCCGCAGCAGTCACCCGTAGGGTCCACTACCTTGCAGTGCACTCCTGATCCCAACGGTGTGCATCTGTCACCCAGCCTCTAGGTGACCTGACACTATACATATTATAACCAACAGAGATTTGTAAATTACTCTAAAGATGCCCTCCAGGGAATTTCTGATCAGTTAGCCCCCACTTCCTACATGACATTCCAGGACCGGATGGCCTTAGACATGGTGTTATCTGGGAAAGGAGGTGTTTTGTAAAATCATAGGAAAAAACGGGAACCTGTTGTACATACATTCCTGATAATATTGGCCCAAATGGTAAGGTTACTTTAGCTATAAAGAAATTAGAAGATCTGTCACTAGAGTTGAAGAAGAACTCAGGTATCACAGACCCATGGGATCAATATTTTAGCTGGATGAGTGGGTGGCAGAAGGTGTTCGCCCAGATACGGGTAACGGTATTAATAATCCTGGTCCTTTTAGCCCTGATTATATGCTGTATTCTACCTTTTGTAAAAAAGTTAATGAGCAAGGCTGTAGACAATAGCACACCTACATTTCTCCACCAAGAAGAAGAGGACCTCCTTATGATGGAAGATGACAAACCCTTCACTCCTCTACAGTCACTCCCTGTCCATAATCTCACAATCCTATAGGGTTATAGGGATAGATAGCGCCTGACTGCACCTCTCCAGCTGTATCGAGGAGGGAAGTGAACAGTTGCTGCCCAATTCTATATACAGCCTAAAAGAGTTGCTGAGGAGAAGGGCCAGGCTAAAAAGTAGGACCTTTAGTATTAGGGACAGAAAAGAGAAAATAGTCATTTTAGGGGGGATTGTGAAGGAATGTGATGTAGATAATAATAATAGTAATCTGAAAATGTCTATTTTCTTATGTGCATACATATTTTTCTCCTTACTCATTATATAAGTATACAGATTTGCTCTGTTCCTATATTTTCTCAAAATGGCGTGTACCCCCTACCTCCCACACACAGAAGAACGCGGAACTGGAGATAAGAACAAAGAGAGCCAAACCTCGTTATGAAAATTATCCATCTTCTTTTCTATCTTGACCAATGAGATGTACCTATTAGACTGACATAGCAATGACGTATTTGTGTGTATAAAACATTAACACCGCCTTGAATAAATTAGAAGTGTAACAGTAACGAAACTGAGCGTGTCTCAGTGTGTTTACTTTTATATGCATGCATATCAACACTTTTCAATTTAGAGACAGCAGCAGATAACCTTGAGCTCGATTGGAGCTCTTAATCATTTCCTTAACAATAGAACTTTAGCTTGTTTTATGAATTGAGTGCAAAATCATGTAACATTTTGTTGAAGTGGTTATACCAGGGTGATGTCTGCAACCAGAGGCAAACCCCCCGCTTTTAGAGCTGGTGGTCAGGTTGGCTTTCTCATGATAACAGCCAATACGGCTAATGAGCCGCTCGGCCGTTATCATGAGCGGTGTCCGCCGGCTGGCTGGAGACCCGAACGAAGCCAAAAACAGCTTTGATCGTGTCCGATGTAGTAACCTGGAAGCAACGTCACTTCTGGTTTACCCAGCTTCCAATTTTTAAAATATGTCAGTATTCCAAAACCAGTGGCGGCTGGTGCTCAACATTTTTGGGGCGCGCAAACAAACTGAAAAATACTGAAACGCCCCCCCAATCAATTGCAGCCTCACTGTTCCCATCAATTGCAGCCTAACTGTGCCTATCAAACGCAGCCACTTGTGCCCATCATATGCAGCCACTGTGCCCACTGTCCCCCCCCACTAGCCGGGCTCACGGCTCTGGCAGTGCATCCAAACCAAACCCCCCCGCACGCACGTGGCTCTGGCAGACTCCTCCTGACACTTACCAGGCAGAAGCTCCTCTCCAGCGTGTGTCTCTCCTCAGCTCCTCTTCCTAAGCACCAGACATCCAATAGGGTGACCTGGCACTTTGACCAATCAGCAAAAAGGTCTGACGTCCTGCCTCCTGATTGGCGGGGAGGAAGGTTAGTGTGAAAATAGCGAAAATTAATTTGCTATCATCACACAATTGGGTGGGATCAGGGCGCACTCTCTGCGCCCCGAGCCCACCATATTTTGAAACCTATTAGAGCCTCTGGCTCTAATCAGGTGCATCAAAAAATACCACCCCCACCCACCCCTGCCATAGGAATCCATGCATCTGGCATCCTGAAAGGGGCCGGGCGTATGGATGGGGGGGGGTGGCGCCCGCACATCTAGTAGCAAAAAGCAATATTTTTTACTTTTTGCTATAAAAATTATCCCTCAAAAATACATAAAACATTTTTTCCCTCAGTTTAGGTCGATATGTATTCTTCTACATATTTTTGGTAAAAAAAAAATCGCAATAAGCGTATATTGATTGTTTTGCGCAAAAGTTATAGCATCTACAAAATAGGGGATAGATTTTAGACATGTACGCCATCAATAAATTTGTTTCGTTCCATTTCTTTTCGTACAAAAATTAATTCGTATTTCGTAATTCCTGCCCGAAATTCAATTCGGATTCGTACGAAATACGAATTTTCGTTAGATTCGTAAACTTTTCTCAAAAAAACAAAAGTTCATTATGATAAATTTATCATTATGAGGGGTTCCCACCATCCCTGTGCTGTGCTGACTTCCTCTGATTGGTGAACACCAGTCACGTTTCTGTTGTAATGGAACTTGGATCCGAAATTCCGAAATTCGTTAACGAAATTTCGTATTTTGAATAAAATTTGTAAGCATAGAAATTCTCATAGGGTTCCCACCATCCCTGTGCTGAGTTCCCAGGTCTGAGTGTACACCCGCTGTGCCCATTATGAGGGGTTCCCACCATCCCTGTGCTGAGTTCCCAGGTCTGTACACCTCCTAGGCCCATTATGAGGGGTTCCCACCAACCCTGTGCTGAGTTCCCGGGTCTGTACACCTCCTATGCCCATTATGAGGGGTTCCCACCATCCCTGTGCTGAGTTCCCGGGTCTGTACAACTCCTAGGCCCATTATGAGGGGTTCCCACCATCCCTGTGCTGAGTTCCCGGGTCTGTACACCTCCTAGGCCCATTATGAGGGGTTCCCACCATCCTTGTGCTGAGTTCCCGGGTCTGTACACCTCCTAGGCCCATTATGAGGGGTTCCCACCATCCCTGTGCTGAGTTCCCGGGTCTGTACACCTCCTAGGCCCATTATGAGGGGTTCCCACCATCCCTGTGCTGAGTTCCCGGGTCTGTACACCTCCTAGGCCCATTATGAGGGGTTCCCACCATTCCTGTGCTGAGTTCCCGGGTCTGTACACCTCCTAGGCCCATTATGAGGGGTTCCCACCATTCCTGTGCTGAGTTCCCGGGTCTGTACACCCGCTGTGCCCATTATGAGGGGTTCCTACCATCCCTGTGCTGTGCTGACTTCCTCTGATTGCTGAACAAAACACCAGTCACGTTTCTGTTAATTTGGATCCAAAATTTAGAAATTCGTTAACAAAATGTCCTATTTCGTATAAAATTCGTAAGCATAGAAATTCCCATAGGGTTCCCATCATCCCTGTGCTGTGTTCCGGGGTCTGTACACCTGTTGTGCCCATTATGAGGGTTCTCACCATCCCTGTGCTGTGCTGACTTCCCGGGTTTTTAACTTTTCGGTTCGTTAACTTTTCGTAACAATTACGAATGTTCGTTATGAATTTGGATCCGAAATTCGTAAACGAAATTTCGTATTTCGTACAGAATTCGTATGCATAAAAATTTGTATTTCGGATTCGTACGAATGTCTAAGATTTAACACCAGCCCTACAGTCAAGCACGGAGGTGGAAACATGATGCTTTGGGGCTGTTTCTCTGCTAAAAATATAGACTGACTTTGCCATATCGAGGGGCCAATGGACGGGGCCATGTATTGTAAGATCTTGGATGAGAACTTTATTCCCTCAGCCAGAACACTGAAGATGGGTCATGGATGGGTCTTCCAGCATGACAATGACCCAAAACATACCGCCAAGGCAACAAAGAAGAAGCACATTAAGGTCATGGAGTGGCCTCACCAGTCTCCAGACCTTAATCCTATGGAAAATTTATTGAGGGAGCTGAAACTTCGACTTACCAAGTGACAGCCAAGAAACCTTAAGGATTTAGAGAAGATCTGTAAAGAAGAGTGGACCAAAATCCCTCCGGAGATGTGTGCAAACCTGGTCACCAACTACAAGAAACATCTGACCTCTGTGCTTGCCAACAAGGGTTTCTCCACCAAGTACTAAGTCATGTTTGGCTTGGGGATCAAGCAACTGCAACTCAATTTGTAACATTTGTTTTATGTGTTTTTTTCTGCATTCTTGGTTAATATTCCATCTTGATCATTTAAAATACACCTATGATAAAAATTATAGAGCCTTCAATTCTTTCTAAGTGGACAACCGTACAAAATCTGCAGGGTGTCAATTATTTTCCCCACTGTATACCATAAAGCCCCCCCCCCCGGTGACTGTAGACATCAATATCAGCAGCAGCAGCCATGAGCTTGCCATTTTTAATAACGCCTTAGAAGACAAGAGATTACAAAGTGTCTATAAATTCATGACTACCCTACAGAGTGCACAGTCCCCAGTCTGAAGGATATACAAAAATAGGAAATATGGAACAGCAAAAAATATCAGTCACATAAATAAATTAGATAGAGGTGATTAGTTCTGATTATGCAAGAATTTTAATACTTTAAAGCCGCCCAGTGCTGCACATTTTCTGCTCTCAACCTGTCCAGCTTCTACCTGTCCAGCCAAGCAAGGCTCACCTATAGTCAGCACATTGATTATCAGCACAGCCCCCTCAGATGTGCAAAAAAACACTACCAATCAGTGCCCAGCATTACACCAATAAAACACCCTTAAAGTGCCCACCACAGTGCCAATCAATGCCCACCACAGTGCCAAGCAGAGCCCACCAGTAACACCTGTAAGTAACACATCAGTACCTCATCAGTGCTGCCCATCAGTGCCACCTTCAGTGCCAATCAGTACCACCTATCAGTGCCAATCAGTGCCGCCTGTCAGTGCCCATCACACCCGCCTGTCAGTGCCCATAACAGCCGCCTGTCAGTGCCCATCAATGCCGCCTGTCAGTGTGCCGCCTGTCAGTGTCCATCAGTGCCGCCTATTAGTGCCCATCAGTGCTACATATCAGTGCTGCCTATTGGTGCCCATCAGTGCCACCTCATCACTGCCAACTCATCAGTGCCCATCAGTGCCGCCTCATCAGTGCCGCCTCATTAGTGCCCGTCAGTGAAGGGGAAAACAAAATTTTATGACAAAAAATAAGAAAAACTTTTTTTTTTTCAAAAATTTAAGGTCTTTTTTAGTTTGTTTATCAAAAAATAAAAAACACAGAGGTGATCAAATACCACCAAAAGAAAGCTCTATTTGTGGGAAGAAAATTATAAAAATTTTGTTTGGGTACAGTGTTACATGACCGTGCAATTGTCATTCAAAGTTGTTTTTGCTAGAAAATTACTCAGAACCCCCAAACATTATATATATATATATATGTGGTTTGAACTCCGTTTTGAACTCCATTTACATATGCGGGCGCGACCTTCGTATGCATTCGCTTCTGCATGCGAGTATGAGGGGATGGGGGCATTTTTTTTAATGTTATTGTTTATTTAATTTTTTTATTTTTACACTTTCCCTTTACGAAGGATTTTTTTAATTTTTTAGATCACTTTTATTCCTTTGTAATAGGAATAGGGCATGGCAGGTCCTCTTTACAGGGAGATCTGGGGTCTATAAGACCATCTGGTCCACAGTCAGCTCTATGGTAAACCACCACCAACACTGGTGGACTTATTTCCGGCTCCCTGATCGCATAGGCGAGCTTGGAGAAGCATTGGAGGGCAGCTGAAGGTGGGGGACGTCCTCCGCCGCCTGTAAAAGCAATCAAGCGGGTGAATAGCTCCATTCAAAGTCCAGGATGTCATATGATGCATAGTTGACAACATTGTAAAAAAAATGTGGGACACTTTTGTGGCTGTAGGAGGAGCCGTACAATAATTAGGGGGCGGGGCATTCGTTTGTAGGCGTGGCTTAGGAAAAATATACAAGTGTGGCGAAGAATGGGCGTGATTTACGCGACATAGTGGGCGTGGGTTAAATGGGCGTGGCTCAAGAGGGTGTGGTTAGAGTCTGAGATGAATGAGGGATGGAGAGGGAAAGGGGGAGAGGGAAATGATGGGACAGCAGCCCCAGATCCTACACAATAGAAATATGTGTATTCTAGAAAGTTTAACAATCAGCAGATAAAGATACTCCAAACACCTGGTGTTAGCACTTCAATCATCCCGGCACCATGGTTGTTATGGTGTCAGGATGATTGAAGTGCATTATTTCTATTATTACATTGTAATATAAAATGAAATCATTCAACTCACCATAATGCAGAATCAGTGGGATCCCTGAGCATGTCACTAGCCACGTCGCCTGCCACCAGCCGTCTGTCCTTGCGTCAGATGTCCCAGCAGAGTCCGTCCTTGCATCAGGTGCCCCCAGCGGAGCCCCCCTTACATCAGATGTCCCTAGCAGAGCCCCCCTCACACCAGGAGTCCCCAACGGAGCCCCCCTCACCTCAGGTGTCCCCGGCGGAGCTCCCCCTCACATCAGGTGTCCCCGGTGGAGCTCCCCCTCACAGGTGTCCCCAGCGGAGCTCCCCCTCACATCATGTGTCCCCAGTGGAGCTCCCCCTCACATCAGGTGTCCCCGGCAGAGCCCCCCTCACATCAGGTGTCCCCGGCAGAGCCCCCCCCTCACATCAGGTGTCCCCGGCAGAGCCCCCCTCACATCAGGTGTCCCCGGCAGAGCCCCCCTCACATCAGGTGTCCCCGGCAGAGCCCCCCTCACATCAGGTGTCCCCACCAGAGCCCCCCCTCACATTAGGTGTCCCCAGTGGAGCCCCCCCTCACATCAGGTGTCCCCAGTGGAGCCCCTCTTGCATCAGGTGTGTGTCCCCAAAGGAGCCCCCCCTCACATCAGGAGTCCCACAATGATGTGCCCCCCCACCTCAGAGGTGTCCTAGTAGTCACGTGTCCGCAGCATGACTAGAACCCCCGCCCCTTTCCATATCAGACAGGAAGACGGCTGGGGGGGCTAGACGGAGCTCCTGCATCACCGCCCACCCTCTGCCCCGCTCCGCCTCACCCCGCCTACCCCCCCGCCCCGCTGCCAGTCTGATATGGAAAGGGGCGGGGGGTAGGCGGGGTGAGGCGGAGCGGGGCGGAGGGTGGGTGGCGATGCAGGAGCTCCGTCTAGCCCCCCCCAGCCGCCTTCCTGAACTTCATCAAAATGGGGGCCGCGGACCTCTAGCGGCGGCGGCGAATCGTGAGGAACCAGATTTCTCGGGACATTTCCTGGGACACCAGAAATTCAGGAATTGGGCCCAAGTCCAAATCCGGGACAGTTGGCAAGTATGTATGATGTCCTTGGGCTGGAAGTGGTTAAAGGACAACTGTACTGTGGACATTTTGCCTTCCCTGGCTGCTCCCTCATCAACTTGCTATTTACATTATTAACTACTTGACCACCTGGAAGGCTCCAGTCACACTTGTACGACTCTGTAAAGTTGAGCGATTTTTTGGAGAGCAGCTTTGATGCAAATTTGGATGGGTGCGACTTGGATGTGACTTGTCCCTCTGCAAAGTTGGACCCGCTGTTGTTGCATGTAAAACATTCAGGTCTGACTTTCATGCAACTTTTGAGGCTTAACATTGAAGTCTATGGCCCTCAAGTTGCTTGAAAGTCAAACCAAAGTAGTGCATGAAAAGTGCCTTGAAAAAATATTCATACCCCTTGAAATGTTCCACATTTTGACATGTTACAACCAAAAACATAAATGTATTTTATTGGGATTTTATGTGATAGACCAACACAAAGTGGCACATAATTGTGAAGTGGAAGGAAAATGATAAATGGTTTTTAGAATTTTTTACAAATAAATATGTGAAAAGTGTGGCATGCATTTGTATTCAGCCCCCTTTACCCTGATAACCCTAACTGAAATCTAGTGGAACCAATTACCTTCAGAAGTCACCTAATTAGTAAATAGAGTCCACCTGTGTATAATTGAATCTTAGTATACATACAGCTGTTCTGTGAAGCCCTCAGAGGTTTGTTAGAGAACCTTAGAGAACAAACAGCATCATGAAGGCCAAGGAACACACCAGACAGGCCAGGGCTTAAGATTTGGAGAAGTTTAAAGCAGGGTTAGGGTATAAAAAAATATCCCAAGCTTTGAACATCTCACGGAGTACTGTTCAATTCATCATCCAAAAATGGAAAGAGTATGGCACAACTGCAAACGTACCAAGACATGGCCGTCCACCTAAACTGACCGGCCGGACAAGGAGAGCATTCATCAGAGAAGAAGCCAAGAGGTCCATGGTAACTCTGGAGGAGCTGCAGAGATCCACAGCTCAGGTGGGAGAATCTGTCCACAGGACAACTATTAGTCCTGCACTCCACAAATCTCCCCTTTATAGAAGAGTGGCAAGAAGAAAGACATTGGTGAAAGAAAGCCATAAAAAGACCCCATTTGCAATTTGGGGAAGCCATGTGGGGGACACAGCAAACATGTGGAAGAAGGTGTTCTGGTCAGATGAGAGCAAATATGAACTTTTTGGCCTAAAACCAAAATGCTATGTGTGGTGGAAAACTAACACTGCATATCACCCTGAACACACCATCCCCACCGTGAAACATGGTGGTGGCAGCATCATGTTGTGGGGATGCTTTCTTCAGCAGGGACAGGGATATAATCTGATGTAATGGGGGATCTTTGATTTGAAGGGAGGATGTCTTATGTGACGGGGAACTCTGATGTGATGGGTAGACATCTGATGTGATGGGTGAACCTCTGATGTGATGGGGGAATCTCTGATGTGAAGGGGTAATCTCTGATGTGATGGGGGAATCTCTGATGTGATGGGAGGGCCTCTAAATTGATGGAGGAACCTCTGATGTGATGGGGGACCTTTGATGTGATGGAGGAATCTCTATTGTGATGGGGGACCTCTGATGCGATGGGGGAATCTCTGATGTGATGGGGGAATCTTTGATGCGATGGAGGAACCTCTGATGTGACAGGTGGACCTTGGATGTGATGGGGAACCTTCAGGGCCGTCTTTAATATGGTTTGGACCCCGGGCAAACATTTTTTTTGGGCCCCCCCCCAATTCAATTTTGCTTTTCACCCCAACATCTCAAAAAACAGACACAAACATAGATTTATCTTTAAAAAACATTACAGCCTCGTCATATCACAGCGCCCATTACATTGCAGCCTCCTCATATCACAGCCCCCATTGCATTGCAGACCTTTCCACATTATAGTGCCCCTTTACACATCACAGCGCCCCTGTTACATTAGAGTCCCCTTCATGTCCAGGGCTGGACTGGGACAAAAATGTGGCCCTGGACTTCATCCAGACCGACCCAGGGCATAACACATCAGGGGACAGGACATCATGACACAGCACATCAGGGCACAGCACATCAGGGCACAGGGTACAGCACATCAGGGTACAGAGCCCAGCACATCAGGGTAGAGGGTATAGCACATCAGGACACAGCACATCAGGGTACAGGGTATAGCACATCAGGTCACAGAACATCAGGGTACAGAGCCCAGCACATCAGGGTACAAGGTATAGCACATCAGGACACAGCACATCAGGACACAGCACATCAGGACACAGCACATCAGGGTACAGAGCCCAGCACATCAGGGTAGAGGGTATAGCACATCAGGACACAGCACATCAGGGTACAGAGCCCAGCACATCAGGGTAGAGGGTATAGCCCATCAGGACACAGCACATCAGGGCACATCAGGACACAGCACATCAGGGTACAGCACATCAGGGTACAGAGCCCAGCACATCAGGGTAGAGGGTATAGCACATCAGGACACAGCACATCAGGGTACAGGGTATAGCACATCAGGGCACAGCACATCAGGGCACATCATGACACAGCACATCAGGACACAGCACATCAGGGCACAGCACATCAGGGCACAGCACATCAGGGCACATCATGACACAGCACATCAGGGCACAGCACATCAGGGTAGAGGGTATAGCACATCAGGACACCGCACATCAGGGTACAGGGTATAGCACATCAGGACACAGCACATCAGGGTACAGAGCCCAGCACATCAGGGCACAGGGTACAGCACATCAGGGTACAGAGCCCAGCACATCAGGGTACAGTGTATAGCACATCAGGACACAGCACATCAGGGTACAGGGTATAGCACATCAGGGCGCAGCACATTAGGGTACAGGGTATAGCACATCAGGACACAGCACATCAGGGCACAGCACATCAGGGCACATCAGGGCACAGCACATCAGGACACCGCACATCAGGACACCGCACATCAGGGTACAGGGTATAGCACATCAGGACACAGCACATCAGGGTACAGCACATCAGGACACAGCACATCAGGGTACAGAGCCCAGCACATCAGGGCACAGCACATCAGGGCACAGGGTACAGCACATCAGGGTACAGAGCCCAGCACATCAGGGTACAGTGTATAGCACATCAGGACACAGCACATCAGGGTACAGGGTATAGCACATCAGGGCACAGCACATTAGGGTACAGGGTATAGCACATCAGGACACAGCACATCAGGGCACAGCACATCAGGACACAGCACATCAGGGCACATCAGGACACAGCACATCAGGGCACACGACATTGGGGCACAGCACATCAGGGCACGGGGCACAAAGCACATCAGGGCATGGGGCACATCAGGGTACATTGGGGCACATCAAAGCACATGGGGCACATCAGGGTACATTGGGGCACATCAAAGCACATGGGGCACATCAGGGTACATTGGGGTACATCGCGGCGGACCTCACCGCAGAACAAACGTACTGTGTCTTTAAAAGCGTGGCCTAAACATCTAAAAATGCAGCAAGTTTGCCAGAGCAGGAACTGCAGGTAAGTCACATGGAGCAAAAGTATAATGAACAGACAGTGCTGTATTTCATTGCTTGATGGGCATAGGTGTGTGCAGCCCTATTAAATGCTGCATGCACCTTTTTTTTTTTGCAGGAAACGCAGACATGGCAGTCCATTCAAATGATTGGGCACTGTGCCTGCACAAATGTGGGCCACCAAAACACATACATGTGAACCAGCTAGGCCCAAAATAAGCCCATCAAGCAGTTCACACTGAGGCGCTTTGCAGGCGCTATAGCGCTAAAAATAGTGCCTGCAAAGTGCCCTGAAACAGCGGCTCCATTCACTCCAGTGTGAAAGCCCCAAGGGCTTTCACACTGGAGCGGTGCGCTGGCAGGGCGTCAGAAAAAGTCCTGCCAGCAGCTTCTTTGGAGCGCATTAGGAGCGGCGAACTCACCGCTCCTAAAGCGCCCCTGCCCATTGAAATCAATGGACAGCGCCGCTGAACAGCCGGCAAAGCACCGCCGTAGCGGTGCTTTGCAGGCGCTTTTAACCCTTTTTCGGCTGCTAGCAGGGGTTTAAAGTGCCCCGCTAGAGGCCGAAAAGCGCAGCAAAAACGACAGTAAAGCGCCACTAAAAACAGTGGCGTTTTACCACCAATGCCCGGGTGCTTTCAGTGTGAAAGCAGCCTAAATACAGTATGCCATATTCCTGTAAATCATGCTGTGTGCTCTCCTCTGAGGCCTCACTCAGCCTGGACAGTGGACTACAGAATTGCTAAGTTTTTTTTAACTTTCTTTTATTACACAAGACATGGCATGGGGATAGGGGGAGCATGAGCCAGGGGAGGAGAAAAGACCTTACCTGGTCGTGGAAAGCTCAGCTAAATTCTCCATACTGCTCCTTAGTTTTTTCACTTCACCAGGCACTCTCCACTCCGCGCTGCCCAGGGCCCTGTCTCACTCCTCTTCCGCTTCTCCGAGTCAGTGCTAACACAGCACTGTCTGCACTCATAGCAAGGGGCGGGGCCAGAGCGTCAGTGGAGCTCAAGGCCCCGCCCACAAACGGCCCGCTCCTCAAATGAAAAAAAAAAGGCACTGGCAGTCTGGGCGCCGTGCGCGCCGCTGCGGCTGTCAACACATAATTCAGCGCCGATTTGCGGGCAGCGCGCAGGGGTAACGGGCAGCTCTGCTTTGGGCCCTAAGCAATGACAGGGCCCTGGGCAGCTGCCCCGTTTGCCCTGCGCTAAAGACGGCCCTGGGAACCTTTGATGTGATGAGGGAATCTCTCTTGTGATAGGTGAACCTCTGATGTGATGGGTGGACCTCTGATGTGATAGGTGGTTCTTTGATGTGATGGGTGGAATCTCTGATGTGACGGGTGGAATCTCTGATGTGATGGGGGAATCTCTGATGTGATGGGTGGACCTTTTATGTGATGGGGAACCTTGGATGTGATGGGGAACCTTTGATGTGATGGGGGAATCTCTATTGTGATAGGGGAAGCTCTGATGTGATGGGAGGACCTCTGATGTGATAGGGAGACCTCTGATGTGACTGGAGGACCTCTAATGTGAAGTTAATTTCATCATGGTTGCGTGCATTGCCCCAGGCTCAGGTTCCCTATTGGTAAGTAATGTTCTGATGTGATGGTGGGGAACCTTGATGTAATGAGAGGAGCTCTAATGTGATGCGAGGATCTCTGATGTGAAAGGGGGCTCTGATGTAAAGTTAATTTCCTCAAGGAGGTTATAAGCATCGTCCCAGACTCAGGTTTTCCAATGACAAGTAACATTTACATTTTGTACATTGTAGACTGGGGGTGCCTCAGGATTTTCTATATTTTTAAAATGTGCCGTGACTGAAAAAAGGATGAGAAATGCTGAGCTTGATGACTACAGGAAAGGTGGAATGCATAGGGGGTATGTTTTAAACAAACACATGAGGGGGGCTTGGGGGGTGAGGTGGAGAGTTGGAAGGGTGGGCAGTAGTCAAAAACCTGAAGTTCTTGCTTAACACACTCAGCGGACCGGCCCTAAAGACAAAGGTATGTATGTGTTTCTAGGTGGGGTTGCGGATTAAAACAAACTTGTAACTTTGACCCCTATGGAGGACAGCCCTGGTTTACTTTAAAGGGACATACCACTCCCTGTACTTTTATTTTCTCCATCTTCCCCCCTCCCTGCCATAGGTATTACCTTTTTTATCACTTGACCCTCTCTCTTAGATTGTAAGCTCTAAGGAGCAGGGCCCTCTGATTCCTCCTGTATTAAACTTTATTGTGACTGTACTGTCTGCCCTCATGTTGTAAAGCGCTGTGTAAACTGTCGACTCTATATAAATCCTGTATAATAATAATAATAATAATAATAATAATAATAATACTCATGTGTTGGATTTTTTATTATCTGGAGATAAAGTAGGACATTTCAGTTTAAATTTTTGAGAAGGAGGCTTCAAAATTCCGATCTGACATCACCACAATAAGAAGTAAAATCTATTCAAAGCTAAAAGCTACACAAGAAAATAATCACATTTATTGTATAATCTCATTTTATTATTACAGGTGGTATTGCATAAAACAAAATTATGACAAGAAGAGGTGTTTTGCTGCCCCCTTGTGACTGAAAAAGAGTACAACGTGTTACGACTAGAAAAACACAACAAAAACTGTGGTAGGCAAACAGTGCTGATGACCCATAGATAGTCCTGGATTTCCAAGTTGTGTCCCTGGTTATCAAAACTGATCAAATACACCAGGGGTTGGCAACCGTGGCACTCGAACTGTAGTGAAACTACAAATCCCATCATGCCTTTGCCTCTAGGAGTCATGCCTGTGATTGTTAGGGTCTTGCAATGTCTCATGGGACTTGTAGTTTCAAGACAGCTGGAAAACCGCGGTTGCCTACCCCTGAAATACACCATCATCGTTTACTGCAAAACAACATTTAACATTCAACAACAGGATCCAAATTCTAATTTTAAAAAATGTATCATTTATTTATTTCAGGTACTTATATAGCACTGTCAATTTGCGCAGCACTTTACATATACATTGTACATTCACATCTGTCCCTACCCTCAAGGAGCTTACAACCTAAGATCCCTAACACACATTCATACATATACTAGGGCCATTTTTTTTTTAGACAGGACCTAACAGCATGTCTTTAGAGTGTGGGAGGAAACCGGAGTACCCGGAGGAAACCCATGCAGGCACAGGGACAACATGCAAACTCCAGGCAGATGGTGTCGTGGTTGGGATTCGAACCAGTGACCCTTTTTACTGCTGGGTGAAAGTGCTAACCACTACACCACTGTGCTGCCCAATGATGATCATAATTGGTTATATGAGTACAAAAATAAATGAAATGGGACTTTAAATACCCCTCCAATGGACAGATGTACACAAGAAAATATATTAAAAAATACACATATCTTTATTACATTCCATTAAAACCTCATATTGAAAACATACCATTAATACATAGACTTCAAGTTTACCAATTGTCTTCCATTTAGGGAAGTAGAGGATGTATGGAATGATCATCCTCTGAGATTATGATGTGTGAGTCAATGCGTTTCATGGATGATCTGCTTCCTCAGGACCTCAAATCTCATGTAAAAGTACAACTGGACACTAAGAAAACACTTCCAAAAAATTGTCATTCAATATAGCTTCAGAACAGTACTGTTAGGAACCATTAATCAGACTGAGACAGAAGTGCAGTAAAAATCACACTATTTAATAAAATGGTATAAACAGAGCAAACGTAGTCAAAACATAGCCAGAGTTCGGTAACCAGGACGGGTAGTCAGAACAGGCCAGAGAAGTAGGAGTCCAGAGATCAGCAAAGTCGGGTGCATCAATCAGGATCAGGAACCAGAAGGGAAGTCAGCCAAGCAAAAGTCTTTCACATGAAAACACAGCAGAGAGAGTCCAGATATTTTGACCAAAGGCAAAGGCACAGAAGATCTGATCCAAGGAGTTTATATAACTGGCAGCTTTAGCTGACGAGCAGGAAATGAAGACCAGACGAGTCACTGTTGAAGGAAGAGTCTTTGGCAATTACCATCAGCTGGACACAGAGCTCTGAGAAGGAAGGGCTGAGCCCTGACAAGTACATGAATGCGATGAATGAGTGTGAGTAAAGTCACGCCGGCCCATGGGAGGACCACCAGGGCGGGAAATCTAACAGGCTCAATGGAAAGGTATTAGTGTATTATGTGAGTGCTCCAATTTCCATCATCTATCATTTCAGATAAAAAAGGGGAGGGAAAGTTGCCAGTCACATTAAACTAAAAGTAGGTCCAACATGTTAGGTAGTCTATAGGGATAAGCCAAACACCCCCATGTTCGATTTGCAGCAGAACATGCGAACAGGCAAAAAACTTGTTCGAACACGCGAACACAGTTAAAGTCTGCGACGCGAATTTGAAAAATCAAAAATGCTAATTTTACAGGCTTAAATGCAAGTTATTGCCATAAAAAGTGTTTGGGGACCCGGGTCCTGCCCCAAGTCAATGCAAAAAAAGTTTTAAAAACTGACGTTTTTTTCGGGAGCAGTGATTTTAATAATGCTTCAAGTGAAATATTCCGTTAAATATCGTGCCTTGGGGGGGTGTCCTTAGTATGCCTGTAAAGTAGCGCATCCTGTGTTTATAACAGTGCCATAGCAAAATGACATTTCTAAAGGAAAAAATAAAAATAAAAGTAAATTTAAAACTGCTCGCGGCTGTAATATATTGTCGGAACCCGGCAATATAGATACAAAATACCAAAAATACAAATTGTTATATATTATATCAAGAAAAAATGGCGTGGATGTCCCCCTAAAATCCATACCAGGCCCTTCAGGTCTGTTATGGATAATAATGGGAACCCTGCACCCAATTTTTTTTAAAAATGGTGTGGGGTCCCCCAGGCACCATATACTCTGAACAGCAGTATATATACTATATAAAAATTGGGCCTCAGGTGTTGGTGGTGCCAGAACACTGTAAGCCCCCCACAGTTACTCTTGTTGAGCGCAGGAACGGGCCCTGCTGTAAAATATTAGATCAAGAATTGTAATTACATTCCCCTGTTACACAGGGGCAGAAAAATTGGGCCTTGGGTGGTGGTGGTGGTGCCTCAACACTGTAACCCCTCACAGATGCTCTTGTTGGGTGCAGGAACGAGCCCTGCTGTGAAACATGACTGCCAGTTTCTTGTCCTTCTGTGGCACCCCCTCTCTCTAGGCTCACGTTACTCTCTTCCTCAACCTGGGAACCAACATCGGAGCCTTCAAATTCTGGGGAATCCTTTGTGCATGATGGTGAGGCTATGGAAGGAGTGACTGTGGACAAGGAGCCAGTGGAATAGGCCACTTTGGCAGCTGCGTTGGAAGACAAACTACTCTGAGCCGAGGTGACAGAGGATGAGGAGGATGAGGGCGGCTTCGTTATCCACTCCACCAAGTCTTCTGCATATTGTGGCTCAATAACACGGCCAGCAGCAGCAAAAAAGGACAAGCATGCCTCACAGCCACCTGCAGAGGATGCACCATGTCCAATGACCAGCGCTGTTGACTGTAGACACAGAGGCTGCTTGTCCTCTTTTAGTGGCCTGTGAGCGTCTGCCTCTCCTTGGTGGCCTTCCGGACATGATGGGGATATTTTCTTTTCACAGCACACTGCACTGTATTGTGTACTGTGTACACCGCCTGAAGTGTATTAGAAAGTGTACAACGGCTGCACTGTATTGTATACTGTGTACACCACCAGAAGTGTAGTGGAAACTGTATTAGATACTGTGTACACCGCCTGCACTGTATTAGCAATTGTACACCACAGAATGCACTAGATATAGGCTACACTGGATGCAGAGTAGATATAGAGTAGATATATATAAAAAATATATAGAGTAAATATATATAAAAAAGACAACACTTACAGATTTAGATGATTGCTCTTAATACCGTCAGTCGCCCCTAAAAGCAGCTGCAAAAACATCCTTTGTACATGAGTCCTTAGGCTTGGTTTACACTGTTGCGACGGAAAGTCACGCAACTTAAGTTGCGACTCTGCCAGGCCATTTTCACGTGACTTTATTGTGGCTTGCTTGTGTCTTCATGAACCACTTGCCAACCGGTCGCAATACATATACTGCAGCAGGTCGGCTTTATTGCGTGAACGGACATACCTGTACGTCATTTAGTGCAATAGCCAGCGGGCGCAGACACGTTGATTGGCCAGAGGGGGAGCCAATCAGCTGGTCCACCGGACACGATGTCCGCTGACCACTCCCGATCGCTCCCCATAGAGACAGGACGGCCGGTCTGCCGATGTTACCAAGGCAGGTGGTCATCCTGTCAGGGATGAACAGAGAGATCTTGTGTTCCCGCCAAGCAGGAACACGGATCTCTCTGTTGATCCAATGAGTCCATCCCCCCACACAGTTAGAAGGCACTCTCTAGGCACACAGTTAACCCTTTGATTGCCCCTGGTGTTAACCCCTTCCCAGCCAGTGTCATTAGTACAGTGACAGTGCATATTTTTAGCACTGATCACTGTAATAATGTCACTGGTTCCCAAAAAAGTGTTAAAAGTGTCGGTTAAGTGTCCGATTTGTCTGCCACAATATTGCAATCCTGCTAAAAATTGCTGATTGCCGCCATTACTAGTTTAAATAAAATGAAATAAATAAAAATGCCATAAATCAAATCCCATAGTTTGTAGACGTTACAACTTTTGCGCAAACCAATCAATATTTACTTATTGGGATTTTTTTTAGCAAAAATATGTAGAAGAATACATATCGGCCTAAATTGGTGAAGAAATTCGATTTTTAAAAAATTTTTATTGGATGTGTTTTATAGCAGAAAGTAAAAAATATTGTTTTTCTTTTTCAAAACTTGTTGGTCTTTTTTTGTTTATAGCGCAAAAAACAAAAACCGCAGGAGGTGATCAAATATCACCAAAAGAAAGCTCTATTTGTGGGAAAAAAAGGACATCGATTTTATTTGAGTACAGCGTCGCACGGCCGGGCAATTGTAATTTAAAGTAACGCAGTGCCATATCGCAAAGAAAATGGCCTGGTCATGAAGGGGGTAAAACCTTCTGGGGCTGAAAAGGTTAACAGAAGTCAACACAAGTCGTGATGAAGTCGCTCCAAAGTAGTGCAGGAACCTTTTTCTAAGTTGCTGCAACTCGAGTCGCACGGATTAGAACGGTTCTATTGCAGTTAATGGGGTGTGACTTATCATGCGACTTTGAACTCCCAAGTGGCGGCAGTGTGAGCCGAGCCTCAAGTGTCACACGTATTGTGTCACCTGATATCCGGGGGGACTGTTGTTGTTATGGGCAGTAAATTTAGCAATCTCTGGACTTGTAGAATCGCTGATGTATGAACATTTCTTATCAGCTGATAAAGTCACCAAAAAGTGTCTGAACTGCAACATGTGACTCCACCAAGACTAGGGATGAGCCGAACACCCCCCGTTCGGTTCGCACCAGAACATGCGAACAGGAAAAAAGTTTGTTCGAACACGCGAACACCGTTAAAGTCTATGGGACACGAACATGAATAATCAAAAGTACTAATTGTAAAGGCTTATATGCAAGTTATTGTCATAAAAAGTGTTTGGGGACCCAGGTCCTGCCCCAGGGGACATGGATCAATGCAAACAAAAACTTTTAAAAATGGCCTTTTTTTAGGAGCAGTGATTTTAATAATGCTTTAAGTCAAACAATAAAAGTGTAATATCTCTTTAAATTTTGTAGCTGGGGTGTGCCTACAGTATGCCTGTAAAGGGGCGCATGTTTCCTGTGTTTAGAACAGTCTGACAGCAAAATGACATTTCAAAGGAAAAAAGCCATTTTAAACTATTCGCGGCTATTAATGAATTGCCGGTCCGACAATACACATAGAAGTTCATTGATAAAAACGGCATGGGAATTCCCCACAGGGGAACCCCGAACCAAAATTTAAAAAAAAAATGACGGGGGGGTCCCCCTAAATTCCATACCAGGCCCTTCAGGTCTGGTATGGATATTAAGGGGAACCCCGGCCAAAATTTTTAAAAAAATGAAGTGGGGGTCCCCCTAAATTCCATACCAGAAGGGTCTGGATTTTAAGGGAAATCCCGCGCCAAAAAAAAAAAAAAAATGGCGTGGGGTCCCCCCAAATATCCATACCAGACCCTTATCCGAGCACGCAACCTGGCAGGCTGCAGGAAAAGAGAGGGGGATGAGAGAACGCCCCCCCTCCTGAACCGTACCAGGCCACATGCCCTCAACATTGGGAGGGTGCTTTGGGGTAGCCCCCCAGAACACCTTGTCCCCATGTTGATGAGGACAAGGGCCTCATCCCCACAACCCTGGCCAGTGTTTGTGGGGGTCTGCGGGTGGGGGGCTTATCAGAATCTGGAAGCCCCCTTTAACAAGGGGACCCCCAGATCCCGGCCCCCCTGTATGAAATGGTAAGGGGGTATTTTGTACCCCTACCATTTCACTAAAAAAACTGTCAAAAATGTTAAAAATGACAAGAGACAGATTTTGACAATTCCTTTATTTAAATGCTTCTTTCTTCTATCTTCCTTCATCATCTTCTTCTTCTGCTGGTTCTTCTGGCTCTTCTGGTTCTTCCTCCGGTGTTCTCGTCCAGCATCTCCTCCGCGGCGTCTTCTATCTTCTTCTGCTCGGCTGCTCCGCACCCATGGCATGGGGGGAGGCTCCCGCTCTTCTCTTCATCTTCTTCTCTGCTTCATCTTCTCTGCTTAATCTTCTCTGCTTCATCTTCTTCTCTTCTTCATCTTCTTCATCTTCTTCTCAGGGCCGCTCCGCATCCATGCTGGCATGGAGGGAGGCTCCCGCTGTGTGACGGCATCTCCTTGTCTGATGGTTCTTAAATAATGGGGGGCGGGGCCACCGGGTGGCCCCGCCCCCCTCTGACACACGGTGACTTGACAGGACTTCCCTGTGACATCACGGGGAATGCCACAGGGAAGTCCCGTCAAGTCACCGTGCGTCAGAGGGGGGCCCCGCCCCCGTTATTTAAGAACCGTCAGAAGAGGAGATGCCGTCACACAGCGGGAGCCTCCCTCCATGCCAGCATGGATGCGGAGCGGCCCGGAGAAGAAGATGAAGAAGAGAAGAAGAGAAGAAGATGAAGATGAAGAAGAGAAGAAGATGAAGAGAAGAGCGGGAGCCTCCCCCCATGCCATGGGTGCGGAGTGGCCCAAGGAGAAGAAGATAGAAGAAGCCGCGGAGGAGATGCTGGACGAGAATGCCGGAGGAAGAACCAGAAGAGCCAGAAGAACCAGAAGAAGAAGAAGAAGATGAAGGAAGATAGAAGAAAGAAGCATTTAAATAAAGGAATTGTCAAAAACTGTCTCTTGTCATTTTTAACATTTTTGAGTTTTTTAGTGAAATGGTAGTACCCCACTTCCAGATTCTGATAAGCCCCTCACCCGCAGACCCCCTCAACCACCGGCCAGGGTTGTGGGGATGAGGCCCTTGTCCTCATCAACATGGGGACAAGGTGTTTTGGGGGGCTACCCCAAAGCACCCTCCCAATGTTGAGGGCATGTGGCCAGGTACGCTTCAGGAGGGGGGGCGCTCTCTCGTCCACCCCTCTTTTCCTGCGACCTGTCAGGTTTGTGTGCTCGGATAAGGGTCTGGTACGGATTTTTTATTTTTTATTTTTTGGCACGGGGTTCCCCTTAAAATCCATACCAGACCTGAAGAGTCTGGTATGGAATTTAGGGGTACCCCCACATCATTTTTTTTTTTAAATTTTGGTTCGGAGTTCCCCTGTGGGGAATTCCCATGCCGTTTTTATCATGTGTATTCTATGTGTATTGTTGGACCGGCAATGCATTAATAGCCGCGAGCAGTTTTAAATGGCTTTTTTCCTTTGAAATGACATTTTGCTGTCAGACAGTTCTAAACACGGGAAACATGCGCCCCTTTACAGGCATACTATAGACACCCCCCAGCTACGAAATTTAAAGGAATATTACACTTTTATTGTTTGACTTTAAGCATTATTAAAATCACTGCTCCTGAAAAAACGGCCGTTTTTAAAACTTTTTTTTGCATTGATCCATGTCCCCTGGGGCAGGACCCGGGTCCCCAAACACTTTTTATGACAATAACTTGCATATAAGCCTTTAAAATTAGCACTTTTGATTTCTACCATAGACTTTTAAAGGGTGTTCCGCGGCATTCGAATTTGCCGTGAACACCCCAAATTGTTCACTGTTCGGCGAACTTGTGAACAGCCAATGTTCGAGTCGAACATGAGTTCAACTCGAACTCGAAGCTCATCCCTAACCAAGACACCGCTGACCATTCCCAGAGAAAAATTACCACCAAACCCAGCAGACACCGACCACCTCTACAGGGGAATGAGGTCTCTGTATTCATGGGCAATCTTAAATTCCTCAATAGCCACAAAGGTTACAAACCTACTTTGTGTGGTCCAAATGCCTGTGCATTCCCAGATATTACCTTGTAAAAGTAGCAGTGACATCATCACGGTAGCAAACAGAATTGGATTTCCCAATGTACCCCACAGTGCAGCGTGATATAATCAGGAATATCATTGTGTTGATATAGCTGGATAATCGACATTTACAACCCAGATATCAGGCCATCCAGAAAAAACAAAATGTGATTCTGGGGGACTGTGTAATGAGGGGGGGGCTCTGTGATGAGGGGACTGTGTAATGGAGTGGCTCTTAGATTTAAGGGACGTTGTGATGTGAGGGGGCTCTGATGTGTTGAGGAGATTCAGTGATGTAATGGGGGAGTAACATACAGGGGCAACCTTTGATGTGATGGAGGTGAGCTCTGACTTGAAGGGACACCTATGATGTGATGGGGGACCTCTGATGTGATGAGGAGGGCGTCTGGTGTGATGGGGCACGTCTGGTGTAATGGGAGGACCTCTGATGTGATGGGGGGCTCTGACGTGATGGGGGACCACTGATGTGATGGGAGGAGCTTTGATGTGATGGGGGGCCTCTAATGTGATGGAGAAACCACTGATGTGATGGGAGGACCGTTGATGTAATGGAAAGACCACTGATGAGATAGGAGGACCTTTGATGTCATATGAGGACCTCTGATGTAATGGAAAGACCTCTGATGTGATGGAAGGACCTCTGATGTTCTAGGGCAGGGATATGCAATTAGCAGACCTCCAGCTGTTGCAAAACTACAAGTCCCATGATGCCTCTGCCTCTGGGTGTCATGCTTTGGTTGTCAGAGTATTATGCCTCATGGGACCTGTAGTTCTGCAACAGCTGGAAGTCCGCTAATTGCATATCCCTGTTCTAGGGAGACCTCTGATGTGATGGAAGGACATCTGATGTAATGGGAGGACCTCTGATGTGAAGTTAATTTCATCATGGTTGGGTACATTGCCCCAGGCTTAGGTTCCCCATTGTTAAGTAACATTCTGATGTTGTGGGGGGGACCTCTAATGTGATGGAGGAACCTCTGATGTGATGGGGAGACCTCTGATGTGATGGGGAGACCTCTGATGTGATGGGGAGACCTCTGATGTGATGGGGAGACCTCTGATGTGAAGTTAATTTCATCATGGTTGTGTGCATTGCCCTAGGCTCAGGTTCCCCATAGTTAAGACACATTCTGATGTGATGGGGGGGGACCTTGATGTAATGAGTGGAGCTCTAATGTGATGGAAACCTGATGTGACGGAGGAACCTCTGATATGATGGGGGACCTCTGATGTGAAGGGCGCTTCTGATGAGATAGGGGGCTCTAATGTAAAGTTAATTTTATCAAGGAGGTTATAAGCATCATCCCAGACTCAGGTTTTCCAATGACAAGTAACATTTACATTTTGTACATTGTAGACTGGGAGTGCCTCAAGATTTTCCATATTCTTAAAATGTGCCGTGACTGTAAAAAGAATGAGAAATGTTGAGCTTGATGACTGCAGGAAAAGTGGAATGCATAGGGGGTATGTTTTAAACAAACACCAGGGGGGGGTTCAGGGGTGGGAAGTGGGAGAGGTGGGCAGTAGTCAAAAACCTGAAATTCTCCCTTAACACGCTCAGTGGACCGGACCTGAAAAAAAAAAAAAGTGTATGTATGTGTTGCTTCCACTTCACAATTATGTGCCACTTTGTGTTGGTCTATCACATAAAATACCGTATTTATCGGCGTATAACACGCACTTTTTTCCCCTTAAAATCAGGGGAAAATCGCGGGTGCGTGTTATACGCCGATCCCCTGCGATCCGGAGCTGTCAGATTTTCAAAATCGCCGACCGCGATTTGAAAATGGCGCCGCCGGTGCCGAAATACACAGTGCCGGTCCTCGGCTCTTCTCGGCCACTTTCGTCTTCACTCGAGCGCCGCCCGAACCTAGCCGAGTGTACTTGGCTAGGTTCGGATAGCTCCGCTCGGGACTACGAGTGGAGCCGAAAGTAAACGAGAGCCGCCGAGAAGAGCCGAGGACCGGCTCTGTGTATTTCGGCGCCGGCGGCTCAATTTTCAAATTGCAGTCTGCGATTTTGAAAGACAGGATGGCAGGGATCACAGGATGCAAGGCTGCATTGGGGAAGGCTGCACTGGGGAAGGCTGCACTGGGGAAGGCTGCACTGGGGAAGGCTGCACTGGGGAAGGCTGCACTGGGGCAAGGCTGCACTGGGGCAAGGCTGCACTGAGAAGGCTGCAATGATGGGCATTTCAATGTAAGTTTTTTTCCTTCAACTTCCCTCCTAAAAGTTTTTTTTTCCTTAAAATTCCCTCCTAATTTGGGGTGCGTGTTATACGCCGATAAATACGGTACATACATACACTTTTTTTGTTGTTACATTACAAAATGTGGAAAAGGGGGTATGAGTACTTTTTTAAAGGCACTGTAGCCATATTGCATTTTAAGAAAATTACAGCGGCTGCAGATTGAAAAGGAAAGGTCATTTTTAATAACATTCAGTTACAATATATCGTGCGTCACAATTGTATATGCTGTATCATTTTTTCTTTATTTGTGATTTTTTTCCCCACAAAAGTGGAGTTACCCTTTAATAAGAACCACATTTCAAGTATAAAGGCAGCAGTCTGTGGTATGTACTATAGCTATACAAGAATATTGACTTCCACAATTTGTTACCTGAGTGACAGATTCACAGTCTGAGAAAAAAAACAAAAAAAAACACTAAAACACTCTCTGCAATTAAAACAAACACATTCTAGTGATACAAAATGTAAAATCTGCATTCTAATAAGTTAAAAGCTACATTTTCAGTTTGTGGTAATTTCCCTAAAATAAAAAATGTGATCAGACTCAAGTCAGACATTAAAACTGGCCAGAGGTAGTCCGAGTCAATTTCCACCCTTCGCTTTGGTCAAGCAGCATCTCAAGAATTGTCACCACTCTTCAAGTCTTGTGATTTATGTTGTTTGGTGGCCTCTAGGGGGCAGGCCTTGACTTCCCAGGGGGGAGTTCCTGACCCCCTTGGGCACTGAGAGGGGTGTGGAGGTCACACACATGCTCCTCGTTTTGGATGTACAGATCAGGGCCTTGCTCAAGCTTTTCGGGTCCAACAGCCAACACAGTCTTAGATGGACTTTGTAAATGAAGGTTGAGGTTTGTACCTAAGAGTTGTGATGTTGAAGGCAAAAATGGTCATAGAGTAGTTCAGGATTGAGGTAGAAGCTTCAGACTGGGGTAGAGAGGATTAATGATCACCAGTGCCCCTCTACTGCCCTCTGCTGGAAGACTCGATGTTGCCAGTCTTGTCAGTGAAGACCTTGGCAGACGTTATCCATAGCATGGGTGATGCTGTAAAAAAAAAAAAAAAAAAAAAAACACAATAGTGTCAGTGGGTCTCCAAAATACTAAATATTATATAACAGGGCAAGGCAGGAAAAATGGAAGGTGCTCATCAATCTGGACCCACAGCTAATAAAAAGGGCCGTTATATACACAGCAAATGTTCCAATGAGCAAATACCGGTCATATCTGTTGCCATTTTACAAACAGACCTCTCAGCAAATATATGTAGAAATTGCAAAGCACCTCGGCGTCATGTAGTCCTTTTCTACCCAATGAGAGCACCAACAGTGCAACCTAAAGACGCAACTATAAGTCAACTTGATTAAGACTTTATAAGGATAGGTAAAAAGGAGCGCCTGATATCTAATGAGATGCAAACTGAAAGGTGAATTTGTAATCGATTTATTGAAAGTAGCGAAAAGTGATCAAGCCAACGCGTTTCGCGGGAACAGAGGCTCCCCTCCCCCTTCTTCAGGACTATCAGAGAAAAATAAACTCCTTTTATCCATTTTAGTGTTTTGGTTTTCTTTCGCTTCTGCTGGATTTATCATTTTTATATATATATATGTTTCTGATTGCTCTGAAGGGGGGGTCTGTCAGGGCTGGGCTCAGCCCTTCCTTCTCTGATCTGGCCCCTCAGCTGTCAGCTAATTGCCAGCTCCCATCTCTCTTCACAGTTACTCAGCTGTTGATGATATCCTGCTCGTCAGTCCTGCCTACTTAAGCCGTCCAGTCCAGAGGAGCGCCGCCTTCGCCTTGGTCAACATCACAGAAACATTTGCCTGCGATCCTGTTCAAGACTGGCTCTGCTGACATCCAGATCCCGCTTGCTGTTCCACTACATTGATCCCTGACTTCTGGCTTGGCTGACTATCCGTTCCGGTTACTGAACTTTGGCTATGTTTTGACTATGTTTGTTCTTTTTACTTTTATTATTAAACAAGTGTAATTTAACTGTGCTTCTGTCTCGGCATGATTTGATGGTTTCTGACAGGGTCTCTGTCCCCCCGAAAAGCGTTGGCTTCATCACTTGTAGCTACTGTCAATAAAACAATTAAAACCTTTCAGTTTGCATCTCATTGGATATTGGGCGCTCCTTTTTACCTACCTTTACAAGTATATGGGGAAATGACCCCGAGGCCATACCCAGAGGTAGCAGCCCACAAAAAAGGCTTACCACCTGCCTTCTGGTAAGTTGGGCTGAAATCCTTGGGAGAGAAGTCTTCCAACCCACCTCCACCATCACCCACTCACAGACCCTCAAGTGAGTAAGTCAGTCCAGCCTGATCTCTAAACCTAAAGAGCTTTACTTAAGAGCTGACATCTTGCTCCCTGGGGTGCACTTAAAGGATAAGTTCTCCTTTCTAAAAAAAAATAATAAATCCCCATCTTTTTGTAGGTAAAATAAAATGTGTATTTTCTGATTTATTTTTGCAGAAGCCTGTAAAGCCTTGCATTAGTGATCATCAGATCACCGATGCCATGCAGGTCTCCTGCACATGGTCAGTGTGTCTGTGTGTCCGTACATCCCATAGGGGGTGAGCCGATACTCCCTGACACGAACACTCAATGAACTCTCGGAGCGCTCAACAGCACCGTGGTAGTTCATTGAGAACTACAAGCGGACAGCCGCTATGGATGTCGGGGCTTCTAGTTCATTCACACACACAGAGCTGTGACATGGTAGTGTGGGCGGAGCCCCACATGACCAGGCCGTTTTCAAAAAGTGACAGCTAGTAAGGGAAACCTCTCCCCATACTGCTGCCAGGGTGGAAGGGGGAGCAGCGAGCGGCGGCTGCAGCATTGGGAACAGGTTACATGTTCCATCCTAAAATCTGGTGGAACATGCAACATGTTTCCAAAGGTGAACTTATCCTTTAACCACTTGTCGACCAGCCGGCGCAGTTTTACTGCAGCAGAATGGCACGGCTGGGCGAAACAACGTTATGTAATGTTGCTTCGCCCTGTGGCCACTAGGGGTGCCCGCTGCTCGCCCCCCGGAGCCGATGCAAGTGCCCGGCGGTCGAGATCACCGCTGGGCTCCCGCGATCGCTGGTTACACACCGAGAACTGGGATCTGTGTGTGTAAACACACAGTTTCCGGTTCTCTGAGGGGAGAAGAGACAGACTGTGTGTTCATACAAAGTATGAACAGCGATCTGTCATCTCCCCTACACAGTCCCCTCCCCCCTTCAGTTAGAACACAGAGAGGGAACACAGTTATTATACAAGATTTTTATAGCGCCAACAGTTTACATAGCGCTTTGATCGACCCCCTAGTGTTAACCCCTTCCCTGCCAGTGACATTTTTACAGTAATCAGTGCATATTTTTTTAGCACTGATCGCTGCATAAATGCCAATGGTCCCAAAAATGTGTCAAAAGTATGGGGTGCCGGACGCATGGATTTCAACGTGTTTTTTTTTTTAAGCACGATTAGAGCCTAATGCCGTGTACACACGGCAGGACTTTGACCGGACTGGTCCGACCGAACGAATCCAGCGGACAATCCAACCGTGTGTGGGCTTCATCTGACCTTTTCTGTCGAAAATCAGATGGACTTTAGACTTGGAACATGTTTCAAATCTTTCCGACGGACTCGAGTCCGGTTGAAAAATCTGTTAGTTTGTTTGCTAGTCCGACGGATGAAAGCCAACGCTAGGGCAGCTATTGGCTACTGGCTATCAGCTTCCTTATTTTAGTCCGGTCGTACGTCATCATGTACGAATCCGTCGGACTTTCGTGTGATCGCGTGTAGGCAAGTCCGTTTCGTCGGAACTCCGTCGAAAAGACCTTCGGAGTTCAGTCCATCGAAAGTCCGGTCGTGTGTACATGGCATAAGGCTCTAAGTGGCTTAAAAAAAAAAAAAAGTGCGCCCCGAGCCCACCCACTTAAATATTCAATAATGTCTTTCTGCTTCTCCTTCCAGCCAATCAGAAAGTGGGTTCTAAAACCCGATTGGCCAGGGAGTCTCAGGACCCGCCTCCTGTTTGGATGGGGGGGGGGGAGAAGCAATGGACCCGGCTCTTCCCTCCGCAAGCTGCAGGCCATGTGCGGCAAAGAGCAGCAACAGCCTCTTGCAGGAGCCCTACCCTGGATCCAGCACCAACACCACCACCCTGTCAACATCCTCCTTCCCGCAACTTTACTGCAACATAAGGTAAGGCTATGGATCGCCTCCTTCCTGATCATTCGTTCAAGTGCCGGAAGAGGGAGGGGATTGCCAGTGGATCGCAACCATCCCGATTGATTGAGTGCTGGGGGGGAGGTAGTGTGAGTGAGGGGGCCAGGTATGTTTGCCTGCCCCCCCTCAAAATATTGAGCTCCAGCCGCCACTGCTTCTCTTGGGTCAGAGCTTGGAGGTGGAGAGAAGCGCCGTCTGTCAAAGCCGTCTCCTTGCTAACTGCGTTGTTGGGCGTCCATGGAGGGAGGAGGGGCAAAGCAACACACCAGGAACTTAGACGTCAGCTTACTAGGTAACAGAAAGTGTGCTGGGGACCCCCCTGTACCGGTCTGTATATTGTCCTGCCCATGTGCACCTTTCCTTTATGCTAATTTCAAACAGAGCGGCTGCCATTGTTGCTTTTTTCGGAGGAGTCGCAGGGTGAAGGATACGGAGCAGATATATAGACGACAATTAACATTACTACAAGGAAAGGCAGAGATGGTTACCTCTCTAGTGGAAATCCGGATTCACAGAGGTTCACCAGAGTATACAGCCGTCTCATGGAGAACTCATACTGCAATGACAAATACACAGTCAGGTCTCATATCACCGCTAACACAGAACCATTTAGAAAAAAAATAAATAGTTACACAAGGAAAGCAATATCCTGGATATCAGATGTCTATACTAGGGTTACACAATACCAATATCAGTGCCAATACTAAGCATTTGTATGGGTATCAGTACTCGTGCAAATGCTCCTATACCTGAAACCTACAGTTTCAGGCTTAGTTCTTTCAGCTGTCAGCGGGATTCCCCCACTGACAGCTGAAATGTATAAAAAAAAACAAAAACGTAAATTAATCGGCTGTTAAGAAACGGGGCCGCCAGGTCCTTAACAGCCTTTGCCTCATTCAGCTGTCAGTGGGGTTCCCCTGTTGACACCTGAAGTGTAAACAAAGTCCCGGGCAACGTTTATCAACAACATTGCTCAGCCACGGAAACAGAAAGATAAAAAGAAACATTGATTCTTTTTATATCCTTCTATTTCTTCATCTACAGATCAAAGGGATGAACTTCAATCTGCAGATGAAGTCAGTTTTCAGGTAAAAGTCAATTGTCAAGTAACCAGTCAAGTAAAAAAAAAATAATAATTTTTTTGTTTTTTATTAACCACAGCCCCCGTCATTATACTGCACGATCCCGTGAACCGTCGTAGCAGTACATCGACTCCTTTAAGTGGGATAGCAGGCACGTGCGCCCACTGCATTGCGGAGGTGTCGATGCTTGTGGCCGACGGTCGCAATGACCGCCAGCCGCGCGCGATCGTGGGCACGAGAGGCAGAACAGGGACGTGTGTGTGTAAACACACAAATCTATGTTCTTTGAGGAGAGGCAGATCGTGAGTTCCCTAATAGCTAGGAACCACAATCTGTCATCCCCTCTAGTCAGTCCCCTTCCCCCACAGTTAGAACACACAGTCAGGGAACACAGTTAACCCCTTGATCGCCCCTGGTGTTAACCCCTTCCCTGCCAAAGACATTTACACAGTAACCAGTGCATTTTTATAGCAATGATCGCTGTATAATTGTCAATCGCCAATCAGGGGAGAGGGGGGGCGGGGCCGGGTCAGGGCTCCGTGTCTGAATGGACACAGGGAGCTGTGACTCGGCTCGGGTGCCCCCATGGCAAGCAGCCTGCTGTGGGGGCACTGAACAGGAGGGAGGGGCCAGGATCACAGATGAGGGACCCGAGAAGAGGAGGAGCCAAGCTGCTCTGTGCAAATCCACTGCAACAGACCAGTATAACATGGTTTGTTATTTTTATGGGGGGGAAAAAACAAAACTTTGCAATCACTTTATTCTCCCTAATGGGGACACAGAAAGCAGGGGTTCTAATCCATCTCCACCCTATCCAAAAACTGCCTTCAGTTATGTTTTAAGTAAATCATTCCCGATAATTCTGTGTTTTTCAATATTTAGGTTTCTACGCATTACTGTTGAGAAACTGATCCAAAGAGGCAGAGACTCCTCCAAACTGGCTTTTATTTTTTTTACATTCCTTCAATACCTCATGCCTGGACCAGGACTTATTTAACTCATCCATTTATTCATTTTTTTCCTTTGTGAATTGACGATAACGCAGTTTTACGAGTTCTTTTCCTCATGTCTTTGGTTTGTGAAGGAAGCAACTCACAAGGTGACAAGTGAATTGACATTTTCAGCATTTCGTGAGATAATTGGAAAAAAAAAATGTGTCACCTGATTCAATTATCTTATGAGATATTCTTTAGTGAATTGATCCCCCCCTGTGACACCCCCAAGAGAAGCAGCAGATTGAGGCTGTGATAATGATAATGACCGGGACTTACCAGAGGGTTGTGCCAGTTGAAGCACCGCTTCTTGAAATGCTCAACGGCCGCACGGTAACAGGAGTGATCGTTAATATCCAGCCGATCGGTGAAAATCTCTTCTGTCATCTCATCGGATTCCGTCACCAAAGAGACAATCTTCTTTACAGATTCCTCGATCAAGGCTTTGGCCTGGAGGGAAGACAAAGAGGGATGGATGTGAAAGCCGGCTATGATATATTGGTTTGATAGAAGGACCAGATGTGGAAAATCAGAGGAACTTCAAAGTATCTCAATGACCACACTTCTCTATTGTTGATAAGCAACACAGCTTGGTCACAGACCCGTCATCCTGATTGGACAATGATGGGGCACCACCGTATGGATGACGCCACCATTCTGCCCCCAGCAAGTGTCCAATGTTAGACTGACAGCACTGGTCAATGTCGTGCAACCTGCCGGCACAAGCAGAGGAATGCATGAAGCCAATAAGAAGATTTAAGTATTTATACTAACTGTATTTTCCAGACTTGAAGTGGTTAAAACAAGTTCATAGCTGCAGCCATGAGCTTGGTATAATTTTTTACAGCCCGCCAATCACTTTTACAGTAGCACAATCTGTGCTTGACTAGCTGCAGGGGAGGGCAGGGGAGACAATGGGGGTCTAATACACCCCTGATGTCTTCATAAAGAGTACCTGTCCTCTGTCAATGCTATCATATAGGGAACTGGTTAGTTAGCTCCTTTGTGATAGCAATAAAGTTATATGGGAAAAAAAATTATTAATAATAATAATAATAATAATAAAACATTCCCATCACCCCGCTAATACAAACACACACATAGTTCCGGCACGTGACATGTAAGGTACTGCTGCGAACGAGTGAGAGCAATAATTCTAGGGTCATCATTCACAAATAATCTACACTGATAACCTATTAAGGCTTTTAAAGCGTCACCTATGAAAAATTGTAAATCTTGACATTTTGGGTATTTACACAACTTAACCCAATTTTATATTTTACCAAAAAGAAAAATGGATTTTATAGTGTGTGTGTGTGCCAAAATTCATTTTAACATATATGCTCCTGAAAATATGTGTTTGATAAACAGCTGCACAAATATCCTGCAACATAAAAAAACTGCAACACCCACCATTTTATTCCCTAGGGTCTCTGATTTCAGAAAATAGAATATGTTTGGAGGTTCTAATTTTCTAGCAGAAAATGCTGGTTTAAAAAAACATAGAATTTTTTTTTCAATTAATGCACAACAGGATTCATTTTTTGGTTTTTTATATATTTGCAGTTGAGCTATAAAATAGAAAATAAAATCTTATATTTATTGTTTTGTATCAGCAGCCGGCTCCTCTCACCTCCTGTAGCGCCTTTATCCTGCTCAGTATATCCAGGGCCTCGGCAGCATCATTAGTAGCTAGGAGCTTGCTCTTGAGGATGGCCATGGGCACCTCTGGGCTGGGGGTCAGGTCTAGGTCGTGTATGGGCTCCAGGGTCATGGGAGGGGCGACTTTTTTACCGCTACCCTGGAACTGACGCACCTTCATCTTAGAAATAGTCTGAGAAGAAAAAAGCAACAAGATACAGAATATCAATAACAAAGTCTCTTTGGATATATAGGCTTAACCTCCCCCCATTAAGTGTCCTTAGTTTCTGATAGGACTGACCACTTAAAGTGTTAAAAAAACAAAAAAAAACAAACAAAAAAAACAAAACAAAAACACACACACACACAATACATCTCTGCAATACATGGACATATTCCCCCTTTAAATGTCATGTTTGAGTTGACAACACAGCGCCTCCCCCATCCCTCTCCACACACATATGTTAAACTGCCTAGAACAGTGGTGGTCAACTTTCTCAAGTGTGGCCCCTCGACATCACCAAAGAGCCGCATATAATACAAGAGATGGTCAGAGACTGCAGACATAATACAAGAGATGGTCAGAGATTGCAGACCTACTACAGGAGATGGTCAGAGACTGCAGACCTACTACAGGAGACGGTCAGAGACTGCAGACCTACTACAGGAGATGGTCAGTGACTGCAGACATACTACAGGAGATGGTCAGAGACTGCAGACATACTACAGGAGACGGTCAGAGACTGCAGACATACTACAGGAGACGGTCAGAGACTGCAGACATACTACAGGAGACGGTCAGAGACTGCAGACCTAGTACAGGAGACGGTCAGAGACTGCAGACCTACTACAGGAGATGGTCAGAGACTGCAGACCTACTACAGGAGATGGTCAGAGACTGCAGACCTACTACAGGAGATGGTCAGAGACTATTCACATTGTTGGAGACTAATGATATGCTTCAAGAGAGTCATAGACTGGAGACATTACACAAGACTGTTAGAGATCAGGGCTATAACAGGGAAATACAGATTAGTGTCTGCAGGAGCCCACACTGGGGGGGGGGGGCTGCACAAAAAGTGTCAAATGGCTGAATGTGGCCCCCAGGCTGCAGGTTGGGCTCCGGGGGGGCCTATAAGCTGCCCATGTATGAATCTCACAAGCCTAACAAAGACATTGCAGAGAGGAATACATGTGATATCCGGCTACAGGAGAAAGGGAAGAAAATAAATGAAGCCAGGAGCGGATCTAGATGGGAAAAGGGAGGTATTGGGATAAATCTGAGTAATGCCTGGATATATACAACATCATTGCTAAGATAAAAAAAAAAAAAAAGTCACACAAAGTGTATTGTTTTTCAGCCAATCAGCACAATGAAACATTTGCATTGAGCTAGAGGATCTGTAAGACAACCACTGTGCAGCATTACTAAGGAGGAAGCATAACCTGCACCCTCAGGTAAATCAGGTGGTGAGTTCATGTCACTTCTACCTGAGACTCCAGAGGTCGACTTTTCGCTATATCGCACACTCTGACAAGATCGCCATGGTCAATGCCATTATCAGCAGTCGATTGGACTTCTGTAATGCCCTGTATTGGGTTTGCCTGCTTGTACCATCTACAAGCTCCAGTTGATTCAGAATGCCACAGCAAGGTTACTGACAGGTGTTGGTCGCCGTGACCACATCACTCCATCCCTTAGAGCCCTGCACTGGCTGCCCGTGAAAGAACGGGTTCTGTTTAAAACCGGATGTCTTGTCCATAAGGCATTGCATGGATATGGCCCAGAGTATCTGAAGGAAAAATTTGTCAAGTATGTGCCTACCCGATCCTTGAGATCGACGAACTTGGCCATACTGAAGATTCCAAAATTTAAAAAGAAAACATGCAGAGGGAGAACGAGTGAAGTACGAGGAGCTGAATTTTGGAACTCCTTGCCTCTGAAACTGAGACTTGAGAATGACTTTTTGTAATTTTGAAAGAAATTGAAAACCGTACTTTTTGTACAAGCTTTTGGAGTCACCTAATTTTTAAATGGGGTGTGATGGACAGAGGCCTTGGTTTTTTTTTTTGTATCTTGTTATGCTGGTTTGTTGGTGGGACAGAGGCTTTTGGAGGGGACTGAATGCCAGCCTCTTGCCTACCGATTATGGGCCCTGGCATTTGGGGGAATGGTGCTCGTTGTGAGCTGTATGCCTGGGGACCCTGGAGGTGGTGTTATATTAGATTAAGGTCCATGTCCCCCAAGACACACAGACTCTGGGGACCCTGGATATGGCATTGTGATGGGAATCACTAATAGGGGCACAAGGTGAATGAGAACCCCACTATGATCTGTGCTAGTCAGACTTAATGCTGTATATATGTATATATAATGTGTGCTGTCTCATTATGTTGTGTACTATTTGCTGTGATGTTTGGGGTGTGACTGTATTCTATTGTCTATTGCGACTGTCTGCCTCAACTATTATGGGATGTCTAAGTGTCTTGCTATGAGGAAAGAGGGATGGGGGATTCCTCCAGCAGCCCCCTGTTAAGACTGTTTACTGATGAGAAGTTATACACACCTGACCTGTGTGTCCATTGTCATTGGACAGTTTAAACTGCCCTATTTTCCAAGGGTGGGAGAAGTGTTTTGAAGTGGGATCTGTATAACATGTGTTTGAATAAAGATTCATTCCTGCTTGAACCTCAAGACAGAGCCTCGTCTCGTACTTGGAGGAGAATTATTTGTATAGGTTCCTGGTTCGGCTGATGGAAGTGTTCGGTAGCTGCCTTTGTGTTTGGGTATGGAGTGTCCTAAACGACTTTAACTCCTTTCATTCTCGGGGTGTCGTTACAACTGGTGGAAAGCAGTGGGATGATTCCCACAGCCCAGAAGGACAGCTAAAAGAGGGCACAGGCCAATGGAAGCACAGTATGAATGGCTAAAATGCTCTTCTCTCAAGGTCTTACTGGAGAACCAACAACAGCCGTAAGAAGAGGGACACTATCACAGAACTAGTCGAAATGGATAGAGCCGAAAGACCCAACATAACCGAAAGGCCCACCATAACAAGCAGGACACCCGAAGAGGCAAGTTTTGATCGGGCTGTTAACATAAGGCTGGCACATTATGGTCCTAACCCTACAGCGGAGATCATAGACCTAGTTATAGCAGCTGTGGATGCAAATTGGCTACAGCAAAGAGGTGCTGCAGCAGCAAAAGTCACAGCAGCACCAACTGAAAGGAGAGGAGAGGTACAGGAACCAGCCGCCATGGAAGAGGAATTCAGAAGGAGGTTGGGAGAGATGCAGATACAGCACAGAGGACCAGTATCAGAGCAGGTCCTGCTGGGATGGTCTGATTCTATCCGCTGCGAACTCTGGAAGAAAGCGCTAGCTCTTGAGCAGTGACACCAGGGAAAAGTTCTCCTCTCCATTCATGTAAGGTACTGGTTGCAGTATGAAGTACGAATGCTGTTATTGTGGGAACAGCCAAAGCAGGAGTGGACAGCTGAGTTAAACAGGCTGATCCAGGCAGAGATGTGGTTGGACAAGAGCTACAGAGCCCTCCGGTGGTATGTAGCCTGAGTGCCCGTGGTCAGCGGATGACAGCCCCACGGAAGGCTTTGACTATGATGGCCTGGGATTGTTGTATTGGAGGCTGTCCAGGGGCCCTGACTTTGGGAGTGAATGGGAGTGGCGTTTGGAGGAAATAATGGAACACAGAGAGTGAAGACTGTTTGGAACAATTTATACGGGGTACTGTGTGGATACCAGCATTAGAGGACTGGAACTACTGACTAACTTCGGAGTCAACCCGTCTGGGGTCTCCTCCTGTGTTAGTCTCCTGCCGAAAATGGAGAAATGTGACAGACCTAGCCGGGACAGAGGCTTTTGGAGGGGACTGAATGCTAGCCTCTTGCCTACCGATTATGGGCCCTGGCATTTGGGGGAACGGTGCTCTATGTGAGCCGTATGCCTGGGGACCCTGGAGGTGGTGTTACTTTAGATTCAGGTCCATGTCCCCCAAGAAACACAGACTCTGGGGACCCTGGATATGCCATTATGACGGGAGTCACTAATAGGGGCACAAGGTGGATGAGAACCCCACTATGAACTGTGCTAGTCAGACTCAATGCTGTATATATGTATACATAATGCGTGCTGTCTCATTATGTTGTGTACTATTTGCTGTGATGGTTGGGGTGTGACTGTATTCTATTGTCTGTTGTAGCTGTCTGCCTCAACTATTATGGGATGTCTAAGTGTCTTGCTATGAGGAAAGAGGGAGGGGGATTCCTCCAGCAGCCCCCTGTTAAGACTGTTTACTGATGAGAAGTTATACACACCTGACCTGTGTGTCCATTGTCATTGGACAGTTTAACCCATCCTGTTTTCCAAGGGTGGGGGGAAGCGTTTTGAAGTGGGATCTGTATAGCATGTGTTTGAATAAAGATTCATTCCTGCTTGAACCTCAAGACAGAGCCTTGTCTCGTACTTGGGGAAGAATTATTTTTATGGGTTCCTTGTTCGGCTGATTGAAGTGTTCAGTAGCTGCCTTTGTATTTGGGTATGGAATGTCCTAAACGACTTTAAACCCTTTCATACTCGGGGTGTCGTTACAGTTGGTTCTCTTAAGGTTTTTTAATGTCAATCTCCTTTTGTTTTTGCGCATCCAGGCCTTCGGGTAAGACTGCGTAAGTTAAGCATTTTAATAAATAAATAAGTATTTGCACAGCATTTGCTGCCACCTTGTGCACACAAAGTATACAAAGTAACATTGTTGGTAAAATATTAATTAAAGATAAATCCCAGAAGAGATTTCTGTAGACGACTACAATGTACACGTCTGTAGAGCTCCACCCAACAATGAATGTCTCCATCACTCACCCGGTTCCCGTACTGCATCACATGACTCATATTGGTGCGTTGCTTGACCAATAAAAACTGTTTATGTAATGTCTCCTGTGACAGATCCTCCTAGAATAGAAACATTATATCTTATATGAAGTCATAGAACAGAAAACACTTCATATTATATATATATATATATAGGGGCAGCTCCTGTTGTGACAGAACGGCTCGAAGCCACTGTCAATCATACTGAGCTGGGGGTGTGGTTACATGTGAAGGGGGTGTGGTTACATGTACTGGACACTGCTGCCTTTATGACAGCGAGCCTCCTGAGAGAAGTTGACCACACCTCCTGCTTAGTTTGGTTGGCAAATGTGCAGGGGGCGTGGTTACATTAACTAGGGGTAGCACCTGTTCTCACAGCACGGCTCCCGCTCGAAGCCACTATCAATCATACTGAGCTGGGGGCGTGGTTACACATGAAGGGGGTGTGGTTACATTACTAGAAACTGCTGCTGTTATGACAGCGCGCCTACTGGGAGAAGTTGCTGTCAATCAAACCAAGCAGGGGGTGTGGTTACATGTGCAGGGGTCGAGGATACTATCACCAAGTACAGCTGCTATTGTGACAGCAAGGATATTGCTGGGAGCTGCTGTTAATCAAACTGACCTGGGGGTGTGGTTATATGTGTGGGGAACGGTAACATGTGCAGGGGGCATGGTTACATATAGGGTTGCAACGATACCAATACTAGTGTCATATCGGTGCTGATGCCAAGGATTTGCACGAGTACTTGTACTCATGAAAATGATCCGATGCCTAATCTTATACCTCCCAGCAGGAGGTAGGACACCGGAGCCAGAGGAGGACCCGGAGGACAGCTGTGGGTGATCGGTGTGGCGGTGGGGACCAGTTACAAGCACCGATCTCCCTGTACAGCCGCTTCTTCTCCTCTCTCTCCTGTGGCCGTCAGCTGCTTCATTGAAAGCTATACAGGGAGATCGATGCTTGTAACTGATCCCCACCGCTGCACCAATTACCCCCGACTGTCCCCCGAGTCCTCCTCCAGCTCACCGATGTCCGCCTTCGGCACCCCCTCCCTTGTCCCAGATCTGTCAGGATGGAGAGCAGATGAAGGAGCCAGTAAATATGTAATTTACCGGCTCCTTCCTTTATACAAAAAACAGAGTCGGTGATCACGACTGTCCATTCGTAACTGAGCATCGGGGGAGGGGCCTCTGTCTCCTGTCCATTCATCTTCAGTGCAGCTGAGAAAGGAACTGGGGAATCTGTGTCCTCAGTCCCTGTCTCAATAGTGGCCTCAAAGGGGACATGTCAGGGGTCTGTTTAAACCCACAACAGTAAAATCAGTCCGTATATGCAGCATAGCATGCTTGTTATACTCACTGTGGATCTTAAGGGGTTAATCCTTTGCACTGTGTAAAAAGGCTGTTTTATCCTGTATGCACAGATCCTCCCCTTCCTGCATTGTCTAGCTAGGGAAGGCCAGCTAACACACAGGCAATAGCCAACCTGCACATGCTCAGTTGTGTCTTTTCTGCTGGAGAGAACAGTTACTTGTTCTCAGAGATAGTCAGGTCACATGATATTGACATCATACATGTGGGTGTGTATACAGGCTGCAGGGGAAATCTCCTCCTACCTGAACTCTCAGCAGTGGAGAAACTCTGCAGTTTATCATGTGACTGTGGTATACAGATCAGCAATAAATAGAATAAATAAACAAATAAAATAAATAGGTATATATTGGGAATACTTTTTTGTAAAAAGGTTTATAAGCTGTGGGCACTATGGGGGGGGGGGGGGGGGGAGGATGAACTGTTTTCATATTACTGGGTTTAGTTACACTTTTAAATTAAAAAAAAAAAAAAAAAAAAACCACTTCCCCAAAAGAAGAAGGCAAAAAATAAATAAATAAAATTTACATACATACACACATACATAATTTTTTTTTTATTGTATAAAAATAAAAAAAATAAAAAAAAAACTACTGTTACAGTCCACACCCCATCAGTGCTGCATATTAGTGCCACTGTCACATGACATTAAATAAAAGTATCGGTAATCGGTATCGGTACTTGTACTCGGTCTTAAAAAAGGGGTTATCGGTGCAACCCTAGGTACATGTGCAGGGGGTGTGGTTACATGTGCAGGGGGTGTGGTTACATGTGCAGGGGGAGTGGTTACATGTGCAGGGGGAGTGGTTACATGTGCAGGGGGAGTGGTTACATTCACTAAGCACAGCCTAGGATCCTCCTGCTAGGAGCCACTGTCAATCAAACTGTGCTGAGCTGGGGGAGGCTTGTCAGCCAAGCTGACTATGGTCCCGTAGGCACGGTGTCTTGTATCTTCGAATGATAAATAATTAGAAACTTAAGCAGTTATTCTGTTTCAATCTAGATTACATTGCATTATATATTCTGAATTTATGATCTATGCCTGATGGTCTTTAGAAACACGGAAGCTGATTGGCTGCCATTGGACAGCTCATACAGTTCTTTTTCCAGATACTTGATGAGCTGGTGGTGTAAATTGAGGCATTTTAATGAGTGTACAGAAAAAAAAACTCACCATGTCTGAGTCCTCCATCCAGCTGACGCTGTACAGATCACCGAGGTACGTTTCTAGCTTTTTATCTCGATAGCAGGCAAAGGAGGACTCATGAGGGTTGGAGGCTGTTGTGGCGTAAACTACAAAATATAATGTGAAGATGTAAATATAGAAGAGATAATGATCCATACTTCACAATATCTGTCCTGGGGAAGGATTTTCAGACACACAGCAGGTCACAGTCCGTTATACAGTATAAATAATTTCCCATACATTACATGTTTGTATACATAAAACAGAAGTGTTATGCCGTGTACACACGGGCGGACGGACTTTCGACTGACTCTGTAACGAACGGACTTGCCTACACACGATCACACCAAAGTCTGACGGATTTGTACGTGATGACGTACGACCGGACTAAAATAAGGAAGTTGATAGCCAGTAGCCAATAGCTGCCCTAGCGTCGTTTTTCGTCCGTCGGACCAGCATACAGACGGGCGGATTTTTTTGTCCGGACTTGAGTCCGTCGGAAAGATTTGAAACATGTTCCAAATCTAAAGTCCATCTGATTTCCGACAGAAAAGGTCCGCTACACGGTCTAATTGTCCAACGGATTCGTTCCGTCGGGCCAGTCCAGTCGAAAAGTCTGGCCGTGTGTACACGGCATTAGGCAAAGTTTGCAATATATTTTAACCATTTTATAATAAATTTATTTTAACAGTTTGGTATATGAATTGCATTATTAGGCAACCCTTTCCAGTAGGCTTGTAAGGGGAGAAAAAACAAACAAGGGCCTAAATCAGCTACAAATACATTCTAGGTGCCTCAAAACAAGAGGTGGGCCAAATCCTGGAGTAGAAAAACCTGTTCCCTGCCAGCATGCTGCAGAGATGGACCCTTGCTGTCTGTGTGGAAGCAGCGGTCTCTCTGTAGAGGTCCGACACACTCGCCTCTTTGCTGAGTCAAAGCCACAGCTCTCCAAATCAGCAGAGGGAATAATCTTTGCCAGCTTCAGAATTCCCGACTGCTGTGACAATCCTATATTTTCCTGAATTATAATTATTATTATTATACAGGATTTATATAGTGCCAACAGTTTACGCAGCGCTTTACAACATGAGGGCAGACATTACACTTACAATACAAATCAATACAGGAGGAATCAGAGAGCCCGGCTCGTTAGAGCTTACAATCTAGAAGGGAGGGTCAAGTGGAAACAAAAAAGGTAATAACTGTGGGGGATGAGCTGATGGAGAAAAATTAAAATACAGTTGTTAGGTGTGGGTAGGGGAGGCTTCTCTGAAGAGAAGGGTTTTCAGGGATCATCTAAAAGCTGTAAATTAGTTTACTATTCTCGAAGTAAGAATCTGTAATAGACATGTGCAATTTGTTTCATTCCAAATTCGTTTGCGGATGAAAATTGGCACGTTCGTTAGTAAGCATCCAAATAAAACGAAAGACTCTTGGCGAATGCATACGAAAATTAATTTTCATAAAGAACGACATTCTGAAAGAACGAAAATCCAAAAGAACGAAAAACCCAAAAGAAGAAGACCCAAAAGAACCAAGACCCGAAAGAACCAAGACCCGAAAGAACCAAGACCCGAAAGAACCAAGACCCGAAAGAACCAAGACCCGAAAGAACCAAGACCCGAAAGAACGAAGATCCGTTCGACCCGAAAGAACGAAGACCCGTTCGACCCGAAAGAACGAAGACCCGAAAACAATAAACCCGAAAGAACAAAAAACCCGAAAGAACAAAAAACCCGAAAGAACAAAAAACCCGAAAGAACAAAAATCCAAAAGAACAAAAATCCAAAAGAACAAAAAACGCGAAAGAACGTAAAACGATTCAACCTACGAGTTTAACGAATCGATTACATTCAGGTCATTTCATTTTTCGTAATATCTAGTATAATTAAATTATTCATTGTTATTATAGTTTTTATTATTTATTAATAAAAAAACTATAATAAAACTATAAACAATTATAGGCATTGGAATTTCCTTTCAAATTTGCTTAACTGTTATGCCCCGTACACACGGTCGGACATTGATCGGACATTCTGACAACAAAATCCATGGATTTTTTCCTACGGATGTTGGCTCAAACTTGTCTTGCATACACACGGTCGCACAGAGTTGTCGGAAAATCCGATCATTCTGAACGTGGTGACGTAAAACACGTACGTCGGGACTATAAACCGGGGAAGTAGCCAGTAGCTTTCGCCTCTTAATTTATTCTGAGCATGCGTGGCACTTTGTGCGTCGGATTTGTATACACACGATCGGAATTTAAACGATCGGATTTTGTTGTCGGAAAATGTTATAGCCTGCTCTCAAACTTTGTGTGTCGGAAATTCCGATGGAAAAAGTCAGATGGAGCCCACACGGTCGGAATTTCCGACAACAAGCTCTGATCGCACATAGTCGGTCGGAAAGTCCGACCGTGTGTACGGGGCATGAGTGAACATAACGAATACGAATGCATCCGAATTGACAAATTATCTGAAGTAACGAATACCGCATCTAAACGAATGGAACAGGAAGTATACAAATGCATTCTGAAGTTACGAATGATCCGAAGTTACGAATGCCGATCATAACTAATGAACGGATAAACAGAAAAAAAAGATTTTTGGTTGTGCACATGTCTAATCTGTAATACCATTTATAATGTATATGGTTGAATTTGCTCTTACGGAGAAAAACGAGATAAATCCCAGCCACTAGGCCCACCGCAACAGGACAGGCAAAATAAGCAATTGCTTGGGGCCCCGAGCTGGCCTGGGGCCCCAGCCACGCAGCCGGCCACCGCTTTCTATAAGCTGCAGCCTGTAGCGTGGCCAGGGCAGTCTTTAGCGCAGGGCAAACGGGGCACCTGCCCTGGGCCCAATCTTTGTAGGGGGGCCTGCGCTACCCGTGAATTGGGGCCCCCGATGACAGCTTTGCAGAGCGCACAGAGGACACGGGAGGCTGTATTCCCAATCTAGCCAGCAGAGGGGGGCAGGCCGGGAGCTCCTCCACTGACCCCGCCCCATGTAGCCTGTATGCTCAGAACAGAGGGGCTGTAGTTAGAGCAGTGATTGGAGTGGGGGCGTCAGTGGAGCTCCCGGCCCCGCTGATCTATACTGGCTGGGGAATACAGAGGTCCGGGGGCGGGGCCGGGAGCTCCACTGATGCGCCCTTTCCGATCACTGCTCTAACTGCAGCCGCTCTGTTCCGAGCATACAGGCTACATAGGGCGGGGTCAGAGTGTCAGTGGAGCTCCCGGCCCTGCCCACTCTCTGCTGGCTAGTGCGCGAATACAGCCTCCCGTGTCCTCTGTGCACTCTGCAAAGCTATCATCGGGGCCCCAATTCACGGGTAATCTCATGCAGTATGTCCGCAGTCTGGTAATCTCATGCAGTATGTCCGCAGTCTGGTAATCTCATGCAGTATGTCCGCAGTCTGGTAATCTCATGCAGTATGTCCGCAGTCTCTGGTAAGCTCATGCAGTATGTCCGCAGTCTCTGGTAAGCTCATGCAGTATGTCCGCAGTCTCTGGTAAGCTCATGCAGTATGTCTGCAGTCTCTGGTAAGCTCATGCAGTATGTCCATCCGCAGTCTGGTAATCTCATGCAGTATGTCCGCAGTCTCTGAACCTATCCTATAGTATGTTTATTAATGTGCCGCTTTAATTGCTCAATTATTTGGGATTGCTCCACTGCTCAGTGGTAATGATGTGCATTAACCTATAGCAACCAATCAGTGAACGCTAATAATGTGCAGTAACCTCTAGCAACCAATCGGCAAGCAGATATTATGTGTTGTAACCTCTAGTAACCAGCCAGTGAGCAGTAAGGATATGCTGTAACCTCTGGCAAACAATTGCAATCGCTGCGTGATCTGCTGCAGTAAACTGATTTTGAGTCTATCTGCTATTTTTTTGCATGTCTCAGAATGGAGGGGGGGGCCCCAAGAAAATGTTTGCCCAGGGCCCAATCAAAATTAAAGATGGCCCTGAGCGTGGGCGAGCTACTCTTTCTTCCTCCTGCAGTCCGCGCAGTACAGGAGATTCAGTTTCCTGTTCCCGTCCGGACTTACAGGAAGTGCACACACTGAGTGCTCACTTCCTTTCAGTCCGGCTGGCAACAGAAAACTGAATCTCCTGCCACGCGGTACGCGGTACGGAGGGGGGTTAAAAAGAATACGGGAGGGGGAATAGTAAGGGGGGGGGCAGTCATCAAGACCCATTTAGTAATAAGTAGCTTGCTGACCATAATAAAAACAATTACCATAGCTTTCTTTCCATTTTCTTTCTTTACCATCCCATTTCCATCTTATTGCTTCTTTTTTTAATCAGGTAATATTTATTAAAGCTTTTTGCAAAAATTTACAAAGCAGAGAAAAGACTCTACTGAACACTCTACTGTAGAGTCTTTTCTCTGGTTTGTAAATTTTTGCAAAAAGCTTTAATACATACTTAAACTGTATCGCTATGCTGTGATTCCTGTAGGCTTTGCGTGCGTGCGTGGGGGGGGCCTCCATGTCCATTTTACTTGGGGCCCCCAAATTCGTTCAAACGGCCCTGCCAGCCGCACTTACCATCGATGTTGTTAGGTAGGTGATTCATCATCGAGCCGGACTCACAGGCCTCAATGTACAAAACCATCTGTAAGAGAAAAATCTCCATGTCACTCCAACAGGTTCTGCTATAGAAGACTCAGCACCCCGATGCATTGGGGGAGATTTACTAAACCCGGAGAGTTCAACATTTAGTGCAGAAATCAGCTTCTAGGTCAGTGGTTCTCAACCTTTAAAATTTCCCAAGTTATGGGGACCCCTAACAGTAAAATTATTTTCATAGCGTGGATTGTCAGCACCCAAGGCAAGACAAGTAATTTGCGCCCTTAACCCACAGACTTTTAGCGTTCCCTGAGTCCCTTCCACTTCCACTTGTACAGTATTAAAACCCCCTTATGGTACATTTTAGGATGTACCACTCTCTTTGTTCTCCTTTCTATCCCTTTTACCTCTCTCTATCCTAAATTTTAGTTTTTTTTTCCCCATCTCTCTCTCTAGCCGTCTTTCTTGTTCTTTCTCTTATTCTGTCTATCCCTTTCTTTGTTCCTCCCCCTCTTGTTCTCTCCTTTTCATGTATTCTCTATTTTTACTCTTTGGTGGGGGGGAATGGGATCAGTGGCCGTGCTGGCGGGGAGTTGGGCTCAGCGGCCGTGCTGGCGGGGAGTTGGGCTCAGCCAACTTAGGTGCTCTTGATCAAGGTCATCTGCTGATCTAAGAACTGTAGAGGGGACTTTTAATGGCAACTGTAATCACAGGTAGTGTTACTCACTGTGTTCCTGACTTCACTGTGTCTCGTAGCAGTGACACCTACGCTGAAATCAGGAGATGGGGTCTCCTCCAGCCCCTCCCACTTCCCATTCTTACCAGTCAACTGACCTCTAGTCTCTGCCCCCCAGCCATGGCGTGAACTGAGTGGGCGCCTGCGAAGAGGCTGAGTGGGTGGCCGCACGCTCCAGGGACAGCCCTGCTGGGCAGGCGCAAAAAGACTGGGAGAGTGGTGCGGGCTTCAGGAACAGCCCAGGATTCGGTGACCCCTGGCAAATCATCATTCTGCCCCCTGAGGTGGTCCCGACCCCCAAGTATAGAACCACTGATCAAGTTTTTTTTTTTTTTAATCAAAGCTTAACTGAACAAGCTGAATTTAGAAGCTGATTGGCTCCCAGGCACAGCTGCACCAGATTCTGTGCTCTCCAGTTTTAGTAAATCCCCCCCATTGCAGATCATAAAAACTGGCCACTTCCTAGGACACCATCGGGCACTTACTTTTTTGTACATCTTGTTTTCATACATATATTGAATTGTCTTGTTCAAATCTTCAACATGGAGCTGCAATGGAGAACAACAAGTCTAAGGATTACTACAAACAAAGACACAATGTATGAATTATGTCAAAGGACGCTTCACAACAGGGACAGCTGTGTGTGTAATGTTAATACCAGGGCTGGCCCAAGACAAGATGGGTCCAATGAAAAGGCGCCCCCCCCCAAAAAAATATATTAATAATAATAATAATAATAATAATAATAATAACAACAACAACAACCCCACCAAAAGGCCCCCACATTCATTATTTTATATAATGATAATTAAAACTAAAATTAAATTTATCAGGAAGTCAGATTTACATGGAACAGCACCTTGTCCATATGCAAAATTTAGATGACATACCATTATGTTCAAATCCAAGGGGCGTGCTGTCAGCAGGATTCCCCCTCCCCCCCGCTGACAGCTGAAATAAAAAAAATTAAAAAGCCGGCAATTATCGGTTCTTAAGGAGCTGGGCCGCCTTGTCCTTAACAACCAATGACTCATTCAGCTGTCAGTGGGGTTCCCCTGTTGACAGCTAAAGTGTTAAAGAAGTCCCGGCAATTGGAGCTGTCAAAAAAAAAAAGCTGCTGGGCAATGTTTAACAACAACATTGTTCAACTGCTGAAACACTAAGGGTCGGTTCACACTAGGACGACTTGTCAGGCGACCTAGCCGCCTGACAAGTAGCGTCCCGTTCTGTACAATGGAACCGTTCTAATCAGAGCGACGCAAGTCGCTCTGACTTAGAAAAAGGTTCCTGTACTACTTTGGGGGTGACTTGAGGCGACTTGCATAGACTTCTATATAGAAGTCGTTTTGCAAGTCGCTGCCCCTGAAGTGTCCAGGTCGCCTGAGGCAGTCGCGCTGCCTCAGTGTGAACCGGGGCTAAAGATAAAAAGAAACATTGTTACTTTTTGGATCCTTCTGTTTATTCATCTACAGATCACAGGGATGATGGTTAAATTGAGAGCTATGGGACTGAAATCAGGGGGGTGCATGCAACACCTGAGCTTCCCCATGTTGGTAAAACACGGATCTGCATGGGGCACGAATTAAAATCGTACATGTGAACGAGGCCTAAGGCTACAAAACCGGAGTGCCTAGGCACACTCACATCCCAGCAAGTTACATAGTTAGTAAGGTTGAATAAAGGCAAAGTCCATCCAGTTCAACCTGAGTGAGTGTGGGTGCGCGTCTAAAATTGTCCTTATGCCTGTACATTATAATATAATATATATTATATTATTTACTTAAGGTACCCATATAGCGCCGTCAATTTTACACAGCGCTCCACACATACATTGCACACTCACATAAGTCCCTACCCTCCAGGAGCCCACAATCCAAGGTCTCAACTCACATTCATACATACTAGGGCCAATTTTGGACAGAAGCCAATTAACCTACCAGCATGTCTTTGGAGTGTGGGAGGAAACCGGAGTACCCGGAGAAAACCCACACAGGCACAGGGAGAACATGCAAACTCCAGGCAGGTAGTGTCGTGGTTGGGATTTGAACCAGCGACCCTTTTTACTGCTAGGACGAGAGTGCTACCCACTACACCACTGTGCCATCTCGAGTACTCTATTTTAGAAGGGGAATTCCAGACAAAAAAAAAAAAGGTACATTGTTCAGAGTCACATTTCTAGATGTCCCCTATAACACAGCAAATCTTCACTCTGTGTGAAGGTCCGCTTTATTGGTTGGACTGGACAATGATCTTCTATTATAAGTAATATAAGGAGGACATGAAAGGGTTATGAGAAGCAGCAGCTGGGTCTTAGCTTTAAAAAGTGTCTTCCTCGATTTTCCTCCCAGCAGAAATGAAAGAGAATGGGATTCGGTGTAGGGAAACGGTACAAGTGACTATGGTGGTGGGGGGGGGGGGTTTGAGGTGGTACTTACATCGTCATTGGGAAAGGCCAGCAAACCCGGAGCTCCGTGATCAGAAAAGAAGACAAAGACATGGTCGTTCGGTCCACTGCAAGAGAACAGAAAAAAAAAAAAAAGTGACTTACCCAAATTATGTGATGTCATGTTATAGCTGAAAGCTGTGCAGAGTTACTATTCGAAGCAGAGTTGTCACAATATATTTACGTGTTTAATTTTTTTTTTTTTTTACATTTCTCCAGAGTCTTGCTGGTTTGTGGCCTAGGCCAAAATGAGGTCATACGTCCCAGGAGTCTTCATGGGCATCTTTTTTCCCCTTTGATCTGGAGGAGGGTCTTTCTCAGCTAAGCACGCCCTCCTTTTCTGGCATCCCTGAGCTAAGGGCAGGTGGATTTCAGGAAGTAAGCCCCACACGAATCATCTGGCCTTGCTTAAGATGGACACCACTAGAAATGCTAAGGGGGGGGGGGTTCAAAGTGGTTTATCAGCAAAATAAAAGCATGGAGACGTGGATGGAGGTGGAGTTTTCCTTAGTTATTAAAAATGAATTTCCGTTTTAAAGATTTATCTGATTTCCAGATATGACATTTTTTATATAGTAACATTGGCCTAGCTTGGACCAATGTAACCATTTATGTACCATACCTCTAGGACCCCTGGAACCTGGAAATCACTGTAGTGGGCACTGCCAATACAACTTCACTACAGTGATCTCCACTAGCCTCTTGGCAGCCACTTGGCATAGGACCTGGGAGCTAGTGGATACTGTAGTAACAGTGTCTACTACAGTAACTTCCAGCTGCCAGGAAGATCCCACAGGCATAGAACATACATACTTCCATTGGCCTAAATATGTAAAAACTGCCAAGCCTGGAATTCAGCTTTAACGAAAGGGGCAACAGGGAACATCACATTTCAGAAGTATGGACACCTTTGTTGGATGGGTCATAGGTGCATACAGGAAGCCCGTATTCCCTCTTCCAATCCCAGCAGCCATCTCATGTGTGACCCCAATCCAAAGGACTGAGCAATAATAATTCACCAACCTCCTAAGCACCTTCCCGGATCCTTGTCCCTTCACCGCCTCGGCGTCACCTCGGAGAACCGCCAGGAAGTTTTTAGGAGTGACGAACTAGAAAGACACAACAGTCACATCATCAGCAACACGGGATAATAGGTCCTTCAATAAAATATATTAAATTCTTATGGCGATCCAACTGGTTTTCTGAGCTTTGCAGGAATATTGACAGGGAAATCTAAGTAGGGCTATGATGGAGGGTTAAGTAAGCCTCCATAATTACTTCCCAGGATCTATAACATAGAACAAAGGAAAGTAATGGAAGATTCCTAATGCCAACTACAGATCTGGGTCTGGTGCATTGACTCTCCGCTTGGAACAGAACTGGAAACCCAACAACATCCCTCTAAAATGTACCTGTGGTCCCACTGCAACCCAAATTCTGCAAATGTGAAGGGTCTTGGTGGATATGTCCCCCAGAATCTAGAGTAGGACCATTACTGGGCTAATGGTGGGAGGACAGTGCCTGGGGATCAGCTGCTTGTGTTCACTTTCAATGCTGACACCAGCTCAGCTTACCTTTTACAGGACTATGCACGGGGGGGGATCATGTGCAGCATGTTGCAGGAAAAATGAGATCATCAGCATGGCAATAGATGTCACACTCGTGACTGGATAGCCGGACCTTGTAAAACCATTTGTCTTCAATGGCTCCTTCAGACAGAGAAACCACAAGAAGAGTTGGCCTTGGTGTTTCCCAAAGGCCCAAGGGGCTCTAGTAATCCAGACCTTCATTGGTTATCGGAAGGTGGCCATACCGATAGATTTCCACTTTCTATTTAAAATATAGCAAGGAATTGTTGCAGCCCCAACTCCCCCATACTGAATGGCCCCACAATCTCAGTATTCTCTCCCCTTTCTACCACCTCTACCCCCCACATCCTGACTCCCCCCCACGCCTTTCCTTCAATCTCCCCTATTAGACTTTCTCCCCCCGTCTTTCTAATCATTCTCCACTATTTACCCCCTATCCCATTGAAAAAAAAAAAAGAAAAAAAAAAAAAAAAAAATAAAAAAAAAAAAAAACACCACACACACCTTTGCACCATGATGCCTTTGGGAAGCTTATGCTGGCCATACACTAGTAGAATGAGCAGCCGCAGACCCCCCACCCCTAACCCCTCCATCTTTGATGGTCTGGCAATGCACATATGTGCCTTCAGACCTGGCAGAGCCCTGTGGCAGATCTGCACTTGCATGGGTGCCTTTTGATTAGGAAGGTACATGAAATTATCTTTGGTCTGCGCACATGTCAATTCTTATGCCCCATACACACGATCGGATTTTCCAACGGGAAATGATGGATGTGAGCTCATTGGCGGAAATTCCGACCGTGTGTACGCTCCATCGAACATTTGTTGGCGGACGTTCCGATCGTGTGTACACAAGTCCGTCGCACAAAAGTTCACGCATGCTCGGAAGCAGAAGCGGTCTGTCTTGTACACTAGTGTTCATAATGGAGAATTAACATTTGTGACGCGGCAAATTATGAAATCTGGAAATGCAGCGCACAATTCTCTTCTTCTTTAATGGGATAATAATGAAGCTGCTTTGCTGGTGATACTGATGGAGTTTTTGCAAACGATTTTTCAAAGGCTTTTTTTTTTTTTCAAGTGATAGCAAGAATAATAATAATAATAATAATACTAAATGAAAAACGCAAAAAGAAAAGCGCGACTCACTCACCAAACTTCACTAACACGAAATTAGTAGAAGGAGCCCAAAGGGTGGCGCTAAAGAGCTGAAAAACCACTTAGTACGTCACTACGTTCGTAATTGTTGGCTAACATTTATGTGACCGTGTGTATACAAGACAAGTTGGAGCCAACAACCTTCGAACAAAATTCCACGGTTTTGTTGTTGGAAACTCCGATCGTGTGTACGGGGCATTAGACTCATGTGGAGTTCATTTACTAAAGGCAAATAAACTGTGCACTTTGCAGTTGCTCCAGAGCTTAGTAAATGAGAAAAAGCTTCAGTTTGCAAAGAATACCCAATCACATGCAAGGAAAAAAACAAAAAAAACAAAAAAACAAAAACACAGCATTTTTGCTTGCACATGATTGGATGATGGAAGTCCGCAAACCTTCTGCTTATTTACTAAGCTCTGGAGCAACTGCAAAGTGTACAGTCCATTTGCCTTTAGTAAATCAACCCCATAGACTCTTATACCTTCCTAAACATGGTGTGTTCACACACGTGTTTGCAGATGTGCTGAAGAAAAATTAAATAAATTATATGAATGTCAGAGAAGCATTCTTGCTATTCCATCTTTTGCTCTGCACATTCCTTTTTATTATGATGCCCCCCCAGTCTTGACCCCGAGTGGGATCTGTGGCTGGGAACCACTGCAGCATCAAAATTGTGAGTCTCACCTCCTTTGTGTAATCCTTCAGTACTCCGGGGTACACGTTTGTCCCATTGGGCCGGTTTATGATGATTCCATCAATCGGATTCCTGGACACAAAAATACATTGTATACAATTAGCATGCCGCTCACACTTCTTTATAACTTTAAAATGTATTTTGTTCAACCTAGGGGGACATCACTGCTCCTCCATAGATATAGGCAGGGCCACTGTTAGAAATCATGGGGCCCCCGTACAGCCTTCCTGATTGGCTTCCCCCAACCCCGCCTTCACGACACGGTTAACATCTCGGGGTAATCAAGGGGTTAAAGGGTTATTAAAAATTTGCCTTTCTTTATAAAAAAATAAAAGTTAACAAACGTCATACTTACCTGCTCTATGTAATGGTTTTGCACAGAGCGGCTCCCGGCCCTCTTCTCGAGTCCTCCGCTGGCGCTCCTGGCTCCTCCCCCATAAGCAGTGCCCCCAATAAACATCCACTTGCCATGGGGGGCACTGGTGCGTGCTCGCTCCTGAGCCCTGCTCTATGTGCCCATAATAACAGAGCCACGGCCCCGCCCCTCCTCATTGGCTGTGATTGACAGCAGTGGGAGCCAATCCCAATACCGACCAACATTCTCTTCTATGGACTTATTAAAGTGGAACTCCAGATGAAGAACAAAGTCAGACGGTTCTCTAGTTTTATTGTACAGAACACTTACTTTCTATTATACGCGATATCATCATACATCATGACCACGATCTGCTCGTCGGGGATGCCGTTCTTCCTGACTATTTGATACGCGTGGCAGACATCAGCCTGGAAATACAACGTCAGAGGTAAATGTTATATACAGTTATAGCAGAAAGAGTCCAACAATCATTCACCGACCATAGAAAGGACAACAAACATGGGGGAGGGGCAAAGATCTCCCCCTTCCCCCAGAGCTTAACCACTCGCCTACCAGGGCAAATTATTGATTTATTTTGCACACGTTACAGTTTGCATCTTTTTTTTTTTTTTTTTTTTATGTAAACCCGCTAAAAAGAATAAACTCTCTGAAAGTAGAGACCCTGGAGAATGAAATGGTGGGAAGTTGCATTTTTTATGTCGCACAAATACTTATGCAGACATTTATCAAATGCAAATTTTCAGGATATAGAAAATACACTAAAGTGAATGTTAGTGTAAACAAACACATTATACCCAAATTTTTTTGGCAAAACAGAAAAGATTGGGTTGTGTCGAGTAAATAGATACCAAACATGCAAAAAAAATAAATAAAATGATTTGTATGTTATCAACATTATAAAGAAAAAGGGAACGGATGTCCCTGGAGTTCCTCCTGCTCTCAATGGCCAAGCTGCTTCCCGCAGTCCCGGGCTCCCCGGAGGAACGAGAGAACCCAGGAACCACCATGGGTGCCATCAGCAAGAAGGGGGAGGAGTGCTCTGTAAAAAGTAAACCTTCTCTGGCTCTTAAAGTCAAAACCAAGCTCACGGCTCCACCAGCTCACATCATAAGAAAGTCAGATATGACCAGGATCAGTAAATTGATAAATCATCAAATACGTGTGTGCAGCCAATTGCATTATTGTCAGGACGCCTGCCTTTACACAAACATGAACTTTAATGGCATCCCAGTCTTAGTCCGTAGGGTTCAATATTGAGTTGGCCCACCCTTTGCAGCTATAACAGCTTCAACTCTTCTGGGAATGTCTGACCATTCTTCCAAAAGCACAATTGTGGGGATCTGGCAGTGATGTTCTGATGAGAAGGCCTGGCTCGCAGTCTCTGCTCTAATACATCCCAAAGGTGTTCTATGGGGTTGAGGTCAGGACTCTGTGCAGGCAAGTCAAGTTCCTCCACCCCAAACTCGCCCATCCTTGTCTTTATGGACCTTGCTTTGTGCACTGGTGGGCAGTCATGTTGGAACAGGAAGGTGCCATCCCCAAACTGTTCCCACAAAGTTGGGAGCATGAAATTGTCCAAAATGTCTTGGTATGCTGACGCCTTAAGAGTTCCCTTCACTGGAACTAAGGGGCCAAGCCCAACCCCTGAAAAAACAACCCCACACCATAATCCCCCCTCCACCAAATGATTTGGACCAGTGAACAAAGCAAGTCCATAAAGACATGGATGAGCGAGTTTTGGGGGGGGGGGACTTGACTGTCCTGACCTCAACCCAATAGCACACCTTTGGAATGAATTAGAGCGGAGACTGAGAGCCAGGCCTTCTCGTCCAACATCAGTGCCTGACCTCACAATTGTGCTTCTGGAAGAATGGTCAAACATTCCCATAGACACACTCCTAAACCTTGTGGACGGCCTTCCCAGAAGAGTTGAAGCTGTTATAGCGGCAAAGGGTGGGCCAACTCAATATTGAACCCTATGGACTAAGACTGGGATGCCATTAAAGTTCATGTGTGTGTAAAGGCAGGCGTCCCAATACTTTTGGTAATATAGTGTATATTATATATCTCTAAATAAATGTAAACAAACATTTTAAAATAGACAGTGTAAGTAGGGCAGTGGATGGTGTCAGTAGGGCAAAGATTGTTGCCAGAAGTCTCTTTTTTACAATATTATTTTTATCACAATTTTTTATTTTTTTGGAGCCACATTGGGGGGGTTTTGTGAAATATCAGGGGTAGAAACAGACCCGATATCTCATGTTTGAGACAGAGAAGGAGCTTCCCCAGTCCCTTTCTCTGCAGCCTCAGCTGCACTGGACAGGGAATGAATGGGAAGTGCTCTGTGCTGAGCGGCTTCCTCTTCATTCATACATTGAAGCATAGTAAACAGGGGGGCAGCAGGGGGAATCTGCTCTGCATGCATGATTAGGGTGTGTCCGGGCACATTCGGCACACCCTCTGCGCACGCCTATGATCACCAATCAAAAAGCAATGTTAGGTCAGTGGATTGGTATTCAAGTCTACATATTTCGGCATGGAGATGGCATAGTAAGGGGATTTTATTTTGGGTGGAGTACATAGAAGATATGCCCATTGCATATTATGGCTTATAACCCTTGGATTCCATCTTTGCAGTCCAAAGACAGTGTATAGCTGGCCACACCCCCTCCCGCCCCCAACTTGCTATGAGCCGGCACCATAATGTGCAGCCTTAACAGCCAACAGGAAGGGTGGAAGCAGCAAGAGAAGGTCAAGTCCTAGCTCCGCCTTCCTACTATGGCCACAACAAGGAGTCTCACCTGTGCTGCTGAATAGACATGTGAACTGACAAAAAATGTGTTCGTTTTCATTTTAATTTTTTTTGCTTTTCGGAATTCGGAAATTAGAAAATTCGGGAATTTGGAAATTCAAAAATTTGGATTTTCAAATCTCCGAATTTTCCAAATTTTCGAATTTCTAAAAAAAAAAAAAAAAAAAAAAAAAGAAAGAAAACCAGTAAAATTCAAAAATAATAACTAACTATTAAATTATAGGTATTGGAATTTCCTTTCAAATTTGGCTGTTTGTGAACGTAACAAACACAAATTTATCTGAAGTTACGAATTATCCGAAATAACGAATGCCGCATTTAAACAAATGGAATGGAACAAATTAATAATGAATAATAAAAAGGTTTTATTACTGTTATTTATTATTATTAGATCATTACATTACATTCGTTTAGATAAGGCATTCGTTAGTTTAGATAATTAGTTCAAATACATTCAGCCAAATTTAAAAGGAAATTCCAATACCTATAATTTAATATGTATTAGTTAGTTATTTCAGATTTTCGAATTTTCAGATTTTCATTCCTATTTTTGGATTTTCAAATTTCCAAATGAATTTTCGAATTTCCGAAATTTTCCAGTTTCCAAGTTTCTGAAAATTCGAAAATTGACGTATTTGTCAAAAAACGAGTTTGGAACTAAGCGAATTGCACATGTCTACTGCTGAATTCATTATTTGCACTCCCAATAGAAGGTGCATCAAATATTGGATTTTGTAAAGGCTTGTTTACACTTTCTTCAAAATGTGGCATCGGACACGCTTTTTTAAAGCGCTCCGAATGCCAATCAAAGCACCTGCCACTAAATAAAACGGTTATGGTCCGGTTCACACGTTGCATTTGATTAGCTTCAAAAAATTATCCCCCATGTCACTTCCTTGGTGCTTCCAAGCATCTCCAAAGCCTCCACAGAAGTCCATGACAACGCTCACTTACAGCACCGGCAGCTATTGAGGGTCTTTAATTCAGTGTTAGCTTCACATTGTTATGGAGCTATTGCAGGTATGAAATATTCCAGGACGCACTGAGAAACTGTAGAATTTTAAGGCAAATCTAATATCTGTAGTGTCTTTTAGGCAGTTATGTGAATAGTTCAAGAGCCAGGCTGACTTGACCACTTCCCGTCCGGACTATAGCTCAATGACGGCTGGCCGGTGGCTTTAAGATCCTAACTGGACATCATATGGCGCCCTGTGAGAAAGTTCCATGGGACGCCACCAATTACTGATCAGGGTGCTGGTTCGCTGCCGGTACCATGTGACCACCATGACCAATCACAGCAGGTCACATGATAGTATACAATGGATGGCTTCCTTTCATGCCATCCATGGTGTACAATTGTGGTGTTAGCTGCGATTGGTCAATTTGATCACATGGTACAGACAGGGCCAATCACAGCCCATCTGCACCATGTGATTAGCTTTGACCAATCACAGCAAAACAAACTGAATGAATCAGTTTCATTCAGTAAATTGTTTAATGCAAACTGTTAGAGAGGTTAATTCGGTTGGTTGCAGGCTGGCTGGCACATTGAGCTGGGAATTTTCTTTGGTTTTGTTTTTCTAGGACAGACACCCAGGCAGCAAGCTTTGAGGAACGACTGTGCATGAGGTGGGCGACCTAACCTGGGATCCCTGGTCAGGGCGCAGCTTGCCCCAGATCTACGGCAGACAGCCAGCTAGCAAGTTGAGGAGCAGCTGATGCGCGAGATGGGACACCAAACCTGGGCCCGATTCCTGCTTATGGTGCAACTTCTTCCAGATTTATGACAGACACCTAGTCAGCAAGCTTTGGAGGAATGGGTGAGCATGAGGTAGATGACCAAACCTAGGACCAATTCCTGGTCATGTGCACCTTGCCCCAGGTCTAGGACAGACACCCAGAGAGCAAAGTTTGAGGAATAGCTGTGAGAGAGACCATACCTGGGACTGGTTCCTGGTCATGGTGTGCCTCGTCTCAGGTTTAGGACAGACACCAAGTTAACACAAATCTTTTGTTTCTGTGAGTAAGACGGGTGACCAAACCTGGGACCAGTTCCTGGTTATGGTGCACCTTGTCCTGGGTCTAGGACATCTCACATGCAGTTTTTTCCAAATAAAAACTCTGTGAGATCATCTCAAGTGTTTGCCAAGAACGCACCCAGCTATGTTCCTGCTATAAATACACTCATTAGCTCTTGAGGGACACTCAGCCCAGCCTATATGACCAGCTTATCACACTGTTCATTCAGCCCTCGGTCCATGGGTAATGGTCTCAAAGTACTCCACATAACCTCAAAAAAAACCCAGCTAACGTTTCCATTGTTATTTGTCTGAAGTAGCAAATAATGTCCAGTCATCAAGAGCAGCAAAAAGCGATGAGAGAACTCTTTTGCAAACACACAAAGTAAACCCACTGGTGGATCTAAATGTATTCAATCGTGTCAAAAGTGTTCAATCTGTCCACCCCATTAAATCGCAGATTGCCGCCATAACTAGTAAAATAAATAAATAATAAAAATGCCATAAATCTATCCCCTATTTTGTAGACGCTATAACTTTTGTGCAAACCAATCAATATACACATATTGTGATTTTTTTTTACCAAAAATATGTAGAAGAATACAACACAAAATTGTGGCTCTTCTTTTGTTTATAGTGCAAAAAAAAAAAAAAAAAAAGCAGGTGATCAAATACCACCATAAGAAAGCTCTATTTGTGGGGGGGGAAAAAAAGGACATAAACTTTGTTTAGGTACAACGTCGCACGACCGCGCAATTGTCAGGTACAGCAACGCAGTCCCATACCGAAAAAAATGGACTGGTCAGAAAAGGGGGGTAAATCCTTCTGGGGCTAAAGTGGTTAAAGACCGCCCACCGCATATATACTGCAGCAGCATGGAGCGGCAGCCAATCAGCGGGTCCTGCAGGCTCGATGTCAGCCGGCCACCCGCGATCGCTCCACAGAGAGACAGAACGGGGGATCTGCCTATGTAAACAAGGCAGATCCCCATTCTGACAGGGAAGCACACCAGGGTCTTCTGTTCCTTGTAAGCAGGAAGATGGATCTCTGTTCTTCCTGTAAGTCCATCCCCCACACAGTTAGAAAACACCCCCAGGGAACACAGTTAACCCTTGGATTGCCCCTGATGTTAACCCCTTTCTTGCCAGTGTAAGGCCTCTTTCTCACGGGGCGGATCAGTCATGATCCGCCCCGTGAACATCCGCTTGCTCAGCGGGGATAGCTCCGCCGATCCCCGCTGAGCAGGAAGATGACAGGTGCATCGCTGCACACTGTGCAGCGACGGACCTGTCAGAGCGCCGCTCTCCCCTATGGGGGGATCGGATGATGACGGTCCGTAGTGTCCGTCGTCATCCGATCCGATCCGAAAACGGAGGAAAAAGTAGGTTTTTCCTCCGTTACACTTTTCGGATCGGAGCGGGTCGGATGTCAGCGGACATGTCACCGCTGACATCCGACGCTCCATAGGGATGACTGTATGTCCGTTTTTCATCCGAAAACGGATGGATGAAAAACGGACATACGGATCATCCGTGTGAAAGAGGCCTAATTTATACAGAGAGAGTGCTTTTGTTTTTTTAGCACTGATCACTGTAATAATGTCACGGGTTCCCAAAAATTGTCACTTAGTATCAGATTTGTCTGCCACAATGTCACAGTCCTGCTAAAAGTTGCCGATCGCCATTACCAGTAAAAACAATAAAAAAAAAAATTAAAAGTCCATAAATCTATCTCATAGTTTGCAGACACTATAACTTTTGCGTAAACCAGTCAATAAACGCTTATTGGGATTTTTTTTTACCAAAAATATGTAGAAGAATACACATTGGCCTAAACTTATGAAGAAATTAGATTTTTTACATTTTTATTGGATATGTATTATAACAAAGTAAAAAATATTGATTTTTGTTTTTTTTTCAATTTTTTTTTGCTTATAGCGCAAAAAATAACAACTGCAGAGATAATCAAATACCACCTAAAGAAAGCTATATTTGTGGGTTATATTTGGGTACAGCGTTGCACGACCGCACAATAGTCAAAGTAACGCAGTGCCGTATCACAAAGAATGGTCTGGTCATTAATGGGGTAAAACCTTTCGGGGCTGAAGTGGTTAACCGTTAATTTACTCTAATCAGCCTTAATTAACTACTTATTCTCCTTCTCCCTTTAATTATTATTTTCCTGCTGATTTTTCTTTTGTTTACTTCCATTTTATAAACTATTAATAATTAAACCTTTTTTTTTCCTTTGCTTTGTTCTTTAATATTTTTACACCTTTAACATATATTTACATGTTTCACATTGAAAAAAATTGCAACATTTAAAAATAAATAAATGTATTTCATTTGTAAATAACTTTTCAATGATTTGTATCATTGCTGACAGCTGAAGTGTAAACAAAACAGTTGCCGGCCGGTATCAGTAATTGGTATCAGCGTATACAAAAAAAAAAATAAAAGTGTTTCGGTGCATCCCTACTAATTACTTATCCAACAGAGCAGAACTTACCTGGGCATGTGTTATTAGCTACTTGATATAAAATCTTATTACTGAACTTTGTGTATTAGGCAAAAATATACCCTTCCAGTAGACATGACACTTCATACATATCTATGTATCGGGGGGCTGTCTGTAGTAAAGTGCCGATACGTGACGCCTAATACCTATCTATGCATCAGGGGGGTTAGTTGTAATTAATATGCCAATAGATTTTCTTCCTTTCTATGCAAAAGAAAGGCGGTCTGTAGCGTAAGTTTTGACATGTGACAGTTCATATATATCTGCACGTCAGAGGTGCCCATATCTGTGTATAAGGGGGCAATGGGCTATAAGACCATATCCTTCATAAATCTGCTCTAAACCCTACAGAGCAAATATTAAATATACATCATGTCACTGAAAATTAGTGTTGCTATCTTGAGTCCCTGATGAGAGAAGGTGATATCGGGAGCTCTCACCTGATGTCTATAGTTTTCCCAACCACTGGAGCCGGCCACCAGGACCACCCAGTGCTTCCCGCCATCTTCTGGGTCCTCAATTGGGATGGAGGTGGCCAGGACGGTGAAGCCGAGGAATAGCATTACTGGAAACATCTTCAAATAGGTATCCGATCCCTGAAGAGACAACATGAAGAGTGATTATACACAGGGAGCATGAGGGATATCTCATCAGGTTGTATGTTCTGGTCCACAGACCTCAGTCTACAATACCCCCACTGGAGTCCAAGCATGTACACCAAGACAGCCAATAGATATTACCACCAAGTAACATATTACTATAGATCAACCAATATCCTGACATCCTGCTGTGCGGGGTTGTGTGATAGACCTGCAGCTGCCGGTAGACATACACTACACCACAGAGCTGATTGAACTTTAGCTTGTTCTATTAATTGAGCTGATCTACAAATGAAGCTGAAGGACGGCGCTGCTCTCCGACATGCGTCTGCGGCTACGGATGAACGCTGCCAATCAATCCTCATTACCAGGGGCGGACTGACCATTGAGCCACTCGGCCACTGCCCAAGGGCCCTGGGCCACTAGGGGGCCCCATCAGGGTTGCCAGCCTCAGTAAAACCAGGAACAGTATATATAAATCTGTGTTTTTTTTACATCTGTCTGTGTATACTGTGTGTACATGTATGTGTATACTGTGTGATTGTATACTGTGTGTGTGTACTGTGTGGCCCCATAATGTCTGATTGCCTGGGGGCCCCATAATCTTCTATTGCCCGGGGGCCCCATGAGTTATCAGTCCGCCCCTGCTCATTACATATTCGTCTTCTTGCTAGAAGCGTGATTGGACAGCTTGGGGCGACGTGTTGGGGCGCTAGCTGTCCAACCACTCTGCTCAGCAACTGCTATATGCACCTGATCCCCCTGGGTAATATATAAAAAAAAAAAAAAAATGTCCTCTTTAGGAAAAAATATTTCTTCTTTAAAGCAAACCTGTGTACTTAGTACTATTATTTAGTGATATATTTATATAAGCCCAATATATCAATCCCCACCCCCCCCCCCCCCCCGCATCAGGTCTCTCTATCTGCCAATCTCCTCCTCCTCCTCCCATGGTCAGCTCTCTCCATCTGCTAAACTCCTCCCCCCCTTCTCATTGTCAGCTCTCTCCATCTGCCGATCTTCTCTTGTGCCCCATACACACGATCAGAAAATCGTACGAAAAATGCAGATTTGGAAGCGATCGTACGATAAGCTGATCGTTAGTACAGAGCTTTCAAAAGCCGATCAAGACAGTTCATCCAATATTTGATCGGACATGCACGAAAACAAAAAATGTTGTACAATTTTCATTTAATCAGTACAGCTGTCATTTGAAAATGCAATACAAATGTATTACAACACATGACATCACTTCCGAATTTTTATTCTTTCATACAAGAATTTTCGTGACTTTAGTAAACTCATCAGATTCGATCTGAGATTAGAATGCAAAAAAAAAAAAAGGGGACAATCATTTGTCCGTTAATCTCATCGTGTGTACCGGGCATTAGTCAGATCACTCCATTGCCTGACCCCCCCACAGATCTCTTTATTCCCCAGTAGCCCCCCTCCCCCACACTGCCCCCAGCAAGGTACTTCTATAATAATAATAATAATAATAATAATAATAATAATAATCTTTATTTTATATAACGCCTTTAGAGGTAGCTTCTCAAAGCGCTATACAAAGGAGATCTATATCCCCCACACTGCAGTCCTGGCTGACCTCCTGATCTCCCTGCCCCCCCCCCCCCCATCATCAGATCTCGCCATCTGCCCCTTTACCCCCCAAATCTGCCGATCTCCCCCCACTGTCAGATCCGTCAGTCAATCTGTCCCCCCCATATCGTCAGGTCTCTACATCTGATGACCTCCCCCATATCGTCAGATCTCTACATCTGATGACCTCCCCCATATCGTCAGGTCTCTACATCTGATGACCTCCCCCATATCGTCAGGTCTCTACATCTGATGACCTCCCCCATATCGTCAGATCTCTACATCTGAAGACCTCCCCCATATCGTCAGGTCTCTACATCTGATGACATCCCCCATATGGTCAGGTCTCTACATCTGATGACCTCCCCCATATCGTCAGGTCTCTACATCTGATGACATCCCCCATATGGTCAGATCTCTACATCTGATGACCTCCCCCATATCGTCAGGTCTCTACATCTGATGACCTCCCCCATATCGTCAGGTCTCTACATCTGATGACCTCCCCCATATCGTCAGGTCTCTACATCTGATGACCTCCCCCATATCGTCAGATCTCTCCTTTGCATGAGCTGTGACCTGGAAGGAGAAGATTTCCGGCCACGAAAATTATTTTCTGTAACAACATGAGGAGAAATCGAAGGCTTTTTTGGTTGAATTTCGAAAAGAATGGTGGTATCATCAGATCACAAAATATCTGATTTCCAAAAAAAAAAACCCATTCGGAATTCGACTCATGTATGGCCGGCATTAGTCAGATCCCTCCATTGTCTGATCTCTCCCTCTACTGAACCCCTCCCCCAACACACACAGATCTCTTTATTCCCAAGTGCCCCCCCCCCTCCCCCACACTGCCTCCAGCAGGATACATCTATAATAACTATAATAATACAGGATTTATATAGCGCCAACAGTTTACACAGCACTTTACAATATGAGGGCAGACATTACACTTACAATACAAACCAATACAGGAGGGCTCGGCTCGTTAGTTTACAATCTAGAAATAATCTAATAATAAACTTTCTTTTATAGAACACCTTTAGAGGTATCTTCTCAAAGTGCTATACAAAGGAGATCTATACCCCCCACACTGGCCGACCTCCTGATCACTTACCTGCTCTCCTCTGCAATCTGAGTGTTATCACAACGATGAGTCCGCAGATTGTGACTCTGTATCCTTCCTCCCAGCTATAAACACAAAAACGGGGGCGGGGTCACCACTGGCCAACAGCTTCACCCACCAATCACCAGCACCGGAGCCCGCACATGACTGGTCACACTGGCCGGTGATTGCAACATCCAAGAACTTCAACGCCCCGGCGCAGACTATATGGTGTCCTTTGTATCCATTATGGTAATTTATTAATCTGTGCCTATAGGAGGAAATCTGCCCGGCAACAACCACCTGGCGGTGGATCTAACCTACCCCACTCCATCCAGAACTCAAATAAACTTTGGGCTGGAATTAAACTTTAACCCCTCATCTTTTTGTAATCTTTTATTTTATTTTTCGCACACATTTTAATTAGTTCAGGAACTTATATAGCGTGATAGATTTACGCAGCACTTTCCATATATTATATATTCATCAGTCCCTGCCCTCAGGCCGGGTTCACACCGGTACGACAAACACTCCGACATCGGGAGCTCATGTCGCATGACGTGTGAAAATTAATGTTTCCCTATGGGAGCCGTCTTAACTGGTCCAACACAAGTCGGTCCGACTTTGAAAATGCTCCCTGTACTACCTCGGTCCGACTTTGATCCTACTTCAGCCCATTGACTATCATTGAAGTCGGATCAAAGTCGGATCGCCATCTTGCATGATCCGACTTTGGTATGCGACTTGTGCTCTGATGATCTTGAGGGGGAACTCCACACCAAATTTTAAACAAAAAAAACAGCATGGGTTCCCCCTCCAAGAGCATACCAGGCCCTTGGGTCTGGTATGGATTTTAAGGGGAACACCCTATGCCAAAAAAAAAACAGCATGGGGGTCCCCCCAAAATCTATACCAGACCCTTATCCGAGCACGCAGCCCGGCGGTCAGAAAAAGGGGTGTGGACGAGCGAGGCCCCCCTCCTGAACCGTACCAGCGCCCCCCCCCAGAGAGCCACCCCCCTCCTCCAGCCAGCCAACCAACCCCCGTCACTTGATCGATAGCCGCTCCACTTGCCCGTCAGACCCCCCACCAGCCCCACACTTACCCCATCCAGGTTACGGCTTCAGCGGCTTTCCCCCGCATCTCCTCCTGAGTCCCAGCGGTTGCTTCTCCTCCCAGCCAATCAGGGCTTAAGTGGGGTACACACTATTAGAAAATCGAGCGAATGTTCATTCGATTTTTCTCGATGTTTCACAGCAAATCAGAACCAATGAACGAAAATTCGTACGAATATTATCACGAAAATTCTCGTACGACAAAGGCCTTTTTTAGGTGTTTATTGTTTCTGATCATTGCGCAGTCTTTCTTTTCAGATTTTTCTTGTACAAAAATTGTGCGAAAACGGTACATTAAAAACGAAAATCGTTCATTTTGTTCCCGATATGAGAAGAATTTTGCAGTTTATCCCATACGAAAATGTAGAAAAATGTAAAATAATGCATTTGGGTGGCCAAAATCTGAATGCAATCTATACACTGGGGGGAGAACCTCTGGGGGGATCTAGGATGGAAAAGGACCTGGGGGTCCTAGTAGATGATAGGCTCAGCAATGCCAAGCCGCTGCTACCAAAGCAAACAGAATATTGGCATTAAAAAGGGGGATCAACTCCAGAGATAAAAGGATAATTCTCCCGCTCTACAAGACTCTGGTCCGGCCGCACCTGGAGTATGCCGTCCAGTTCTGGGCACCAGTCCTCAGGAAGGATGTACTGGAAATGGAGCGAGTACAAAGAAGGGCAACAAAGGTAATAAAGGGTCTGGAGGATCTTAGTTATGAGGAAAGGTTGCGAGCTCTGAACTTATTCTCTCTGGAGAAGAGACGCTTGAGAGGGGATATGATTTCAATATACAAATACCGAACTGGTGACCCCACAATAGGAATAAAACTTGGAGTTGAAGGGAGTTTAACAAGACTCGTGGCCACTCATTACAATTAGAAGAAAAGAGGTTTAACCTTAAACTACGTAGAGGGTTCTTTACTGTAAGAGCGGCAAGGATGTGGAATTCCCTTCCACAGGCGGTGGTCTCAGCGGGGAGCATCGATAGCTTCAAGAAACTATTAGATAATCACCTGAATGACCGCAATATACAGGGATATACAATGTAATACTGACACATAATCACACACATAGGTTGGACTTGATGGACTTGTGTGTTTTTTCGACCTCACCTACTATATATCTATGTAATGAGCGCACAGTACAAGGGTTGCTTTTCCTTCTAATCTCCATGGACAATGTTGTCCCATACTCACCCCAACTACCCTTTATCTCATATTTATTATTGTATGGTGAACTTTACACCAGAGTTTAACCAAGGACACATAGTACTATAAAGGATTCCTGTGCAATATACAGCCGGGGGAGATAAATAGAGTTCAGGCTTATCGGCACAGCACCTTCCTCGAGGCTCCGAGTGTAAATACTAAAGGGATGACGACATCTGTTTTCATATACACTATATTACCAAAAGTATTGGGACGCCTGTCTTTACACGCACATGAACTTTAATGGCATCCCAGTCTTAGTCCGTAGGGTTCAATATTGAGTTGGCCCACCATTTGCAGCTATAACAGCTTCAACTCTTCTGGGAAGGCCGTCCACAAGGTTTAGGAGTGTGTCTATGGGGAATGTTTGAGCATTCTTCCAGAAGAGCATTTGTGAGGTCAGGCACTGATGTTGGACGAGAAGGCCTGGCTCGCAGTCTCTGCTCTAATTTATCCCAAAGGTGTTCTATGGAGTTGAGGTCAGGACTCTGTGCAGGCCAGTCAAGTTCCTCCACCCCAAACTCGCTCATCCATGTCTTTATGGACCTTGCTTTGTGCACTGGTCCAAATCATTTGGTGGAGGGGGGATTATGGTGTGGGGTTGTTTTTCAGGGGTTGGGCTTGGCCCCTTAGTTCCAGTGAAGGGAACTCTTAAAGCGGAAGTAAACCCTGAATGTTTTATATGCCACAGTGGGTCTGACTTGGCAGAGGGACAAGTCACATCCAAGTCGCACCCATCCAAAGTTGCATCAAAGTTGCAATTCAAAACTGCTCAACTTCACGGAGTCGTACAACGTACAAGTGTGACTGGAGCCTTCCAGGAGGTCAAGTAGTTAACAATGTAAATAGCAAGTTGAAGAGGGAGGAGCCAGAGAAGGCAAAATGTCCACAGTACAGTTGTCCTTTAATTCAGGTCTCCATTGCAACAAGAAGTTTTGTCCTGGTGCCTAAATGCTCTGGTCCAAACCATTTGGTGGAGGGGGGATTATGGTGGGGGGGTTGTTTTTCAGGGGTTGGGCTTGGCCCCTTAGTTCCAGTGAAGGGAACTCTAATGCCCCGGACACACGGTCGGATTTTCCGACGGAAAAAGTGCGATCGGATTGTGTTTTCAGAAATTCTGACCGTGTGCGGGCTCCATCTGACTTTTTCCGTCGGAATTTCCGACACACAAAATTGAGAGCAGGCTATACAATTTTCCGACAACAAAATCCGATCGGTTAAATTCCGATCGTGTGTACACAAATCCGACGCACAAAGTGCCACGCATGCTCAGAATAAATAAAGAGACGAAAGCTATTGGCTACTGCCCCGTTTATAGTCCCGACGTACGTGTTTTACGTCACCGTGTTCAGAATGATCGGATTTTCCAACAATTTTGTGTGACCGTGTGTATGCAAGACAAGTTTGAGCCAACATCCGTCAGAAAAAATCCTAGGATTTTGTTGTCAGAATTTCCGATCAATGTCCGACCGTGTGTACAGGGCATTAAGGCGTCAGCATACCAAGACATTTTGGACAGTTTCATGTTCCCAACTTTGTGGGAACAGTTTGGGGGACGGCCTCTTCCTGTTCCAACATGTTTGACCATTCTTCCAGAAGCGCATTTGTGAGGTCAGGTACTGATGTTGGATGAGAAGGCCTGTCTTGTAGTCTCCGCTCTAATTCATCCCAAAGGTGTTCTATCGGGTTGAGGTCAGGACTCTGTGCAGGCCAGTCAAGTTCCTCCACCCCAAACTCACTCACCTTACTTTGTGCAGTGGTGCACAGTCACGTTGGAACAGGAAGGGGCCGTCCCCAAACTGTTCCCACAAAGTTGGGAGCATGAAATTGTCCAAAATGTCTTGGTCTGCTGACGCCTTAAAGTGGTTGCAAACCCTTACAGACCACTTTGACCTACAGGTAAACCTAGATTAATGCCCCGTACACACGGTCGGATTTTCCGATGGAAAATGTCCGATCGGAGCGTGTTGTCGGAAATTCCGACCACGTGTGAGCTCCATCACACATTTTCCATCGGATTTTCCGACACACAAAGTTGGAGAGCAGGCTATAAAATTTTCCGACAACAAAACCCGTTGTCGGAAATTCCGATCGTGTGTACACAAATCCGACGCACAAAGTGCCACGCATGCTCAGAATAAATAAAGAGATGAAAGCTGTTGGCTACTGCCCCGTTTATAGTCCCGACGTACGTGTTTTACGTCACCGCGTTCAGAACGATCGGATTTTCCGACAACTTTGTGTGACCGTGTGTATGCAAGACAAGTTTGAGCCAACATCCGTCGGAAAAAATCCTAGGATTTTGTTGTTGAAATGTCCGAATAAAGTCCGACCGTGTGTACGGGGCATAAGGCATACCTGTAGGTGCAAGAAATATCTCCTAGACCTACATGGTGCCTACAGGCACCGATGTCTACGGCGCATGCGGCGTAGACAACGGCGTGCAGGCGCACTGAGCGTGCCGTCTCTAACGGCGACCATACCGTTAGTGGCGGCACCAGCGCGCATGTGTGGGAGTGACATCATCGTGGCTCCGGCCAATCACAGCGCTGGAGCCGCGATACCCAGAAAGAAGATGGATGCTTCATAGGAGATGCGATGCATAGTAGCCCATTATGCATTACCTTTGCAGCAACAAAGGGGAAGTAAACCTGACTTTCATGCAACTTTTGAGGCTTAACATTGAAGTCTATGGCCCTCAAGTAGCTTGAAAGTCAGACCAAAGTAGTGGATGAACGACTGACAGTAAAGGCTCTGTTTCCACTACTGCAACCCCAAAGTTGCGCGATTTACAGTGCAACTCTGCAATGTGATTTGTGATGTAATGTCATGTGACCGGTGAAAACCTTGTGAGAACAAGTCGCACCGATGTCGGAACGAAGAGTGCAAAAACCTTTTTTGGAGTCGCTGCGACTTGAGTCGCACCAATTAGAACGGGGACCATTGAAATACATGGATTTTGACTTGTCATGCGACTTTTCACATGTGTCAAGTCGCACAGCAACTCGCAGTAGTGGAAACAGAGCCTAAGTCAAACATATCTGAATGGTTATCATTGGAAAACATGGGGTACGTCTTGTCATGTGACTCTGATGTTCAAAGTCGCATGACAAGTTGCGCAAGTGTGAATGGGGTGTAAGAGGAGGACCTGTGAGGACTTCTAGAAGAACGGATGGACAGAACAAGGTGGGGCCTCACTGACTATTGCCTGGCGGAGGGGGGGAGTGGGTGATTTACACAGCAGGCTGCGCTCAGAGGAGTGGGGGAGGGGGATAATTAAAGGACAGCTGTACTGTGTACACTTCACCTTCTCTGACACCATTTTTAAATCTGATGAAAAGCTCCAAAATAGTCCTGACCACCTTTAACCACATTAGGACATTTTATACCCTTTCCGACCAGGCCATTTTTTGCGATTCGGCACTGCGTTGCTTTAATCACCTCTGCTGTTTTTATTTTTTGTGCTATAAACAAAAAAAAGAGCGACAATTTTGTAAAAAAAAAAAAAAAAACAAAAAATATTTTTTACTTTCTGCTATAAAACACTATAAATAAAAAACTGTAAAAAAAAAATCAGATTTCTTCATCAATTTAGGCCAATATTTATTCTGCTACATAATTTTGGTAAAAAAAAAAAATCCCAATAAGCGTATACTGATTGGTTTGCGCAAAAGTTATAGCGTCTACAAACTATTTTTTATGAAAATTTTGTATCAATTATAATTTTTTACTAGTAATGGCGGCGATCAGCGATTTTTTTGTTTGTTTATCGGGACTGCGACATTGCGGCGGACAAATCGGACACCTAACCGACACTTTTTTGTGGAACCAGTGACATTATTACAGTGATCAGTGCTAAAAATATGCACTGTCACTGTACTGATGACATTGGCAGGGAAGGGGTTAAAGGGGTTGTAAACCTTCGTGTTTTTTCAACTTAATGCAGGGGTGTCCAAACTTTTTTCAAAGAGGTCCAGGTTTGCTGAAGTGAACGTGCGTGAGGGCCGACCATTCTGCCTGATATTCTTTGAACCATTAAAATTTGGTCTAAGTGTGTTTGTCTGAGCAATAAATACACGGCCCAACGAGAATCCTCCTGTCTATATGGCTGTGTGTGGTGAAGAGATGAGCCGGGCGTGTTATTTGGATATATATATATCTTTCGTGGCCCCCAACGAATCCCCGAGCGCCGCTCAGGACTAAGGATGAGGTCGGGCGTGTTATTTGGATATACCGTATTTATTGGCGTATAACACGAACCTTCACTTCAAGAGGGACGTTTCAGGAAAAAACTAAAATTTTAAATAAAGAACTGTGAAGCAAAATAAATGGTCCGTGCCCATCAATGCTGCCTAATCAGTGCCCATCAATGCAACCTCCCCATTATCATGAATGTAACATCTGAATGTAGCCTCACCATTGCCATCAGTGCAGCCTGATCCATGCCCATCTGCAGCCTCGGAGGGGACAGGGAGGGGGGCGGGATGAGCGCAGGCAGATTACATACAGGAGAATCTCCTGTTTACTTGACGGCCTCTTTAATTCAAAGTCCCACCTCCTATGATAGACAGAAGAGCCATCCAATGCCAGCCCAGGAGGCGGGACTTCCTATTAGAGGCCGCCGAGCAAACAGGAGATTCTCCTGTATTTAATCTGTCGGCACTTGTCCCGCCCCCTCCGAGTCACTGATAAATACGGGTATATATCTTATGTGGCCCCCCGTGGCGCTCAGGGATTTGTTGGGGGCCACAAAAAATATATATATCCAAATTACCAGTTGGGCTGTTTGAAACCGGAACGCGGGCCAGACTTTGGACATGCCTGCCCTAATGCATCCTATGCATTAAGGTGAAAAAACACCTGGCAGTGACCGGCCCCCCAGCCCCCCCGTTTTACTTACCTGAACCCTCAAACTTGACCCAGCTAGGACGCGCTGTCTCTCTGCCTGGGGTTCTCTGCTCTTGATTGGATAGATTGATAGCAGCGCAGCCATTGGCTCCCGCTGGTGTCAATCAAATCCAATGACACGAGCAGATATATTTACCACCGCTCAGGACGATCCAAACCAGAGTGTGTATGTCCTCCACCTCCAGAAAAAAGAGAGAGCCCCAGGTGCTGGCAATTGCTAGTGCAGGTATGGATGGATGAAGAGAACTGGACAGCCGCACACTGGAATAAATTGTGTTCATCTTTATTTGTGAAACAGGAACATGGGGTACACAGGGCACCACTGTGGGAGGTACAGAGCAACAGCTGACGCGTTTCACACTTACATGAACTGTTTTCTCATAGCTTGAGTTATGAGTAAGCACTTAATGTAAGTGTGAAACGCGTCAGCTGTTGCTCTGTACCACCCACAGTGGTGCCCTGTGTACCCCATGTTCCTGTTTCACAAATAAAGATGAACACAATTTATTCCGGGGTGCGGCTGTCCAGATCTCTTCATTCATCTATACCAATGACACAGGTGTCGGGGGGACCTCTATGGACGCTGAATGCTGGACTCAGGGCGCGCCCACAAGGTAACCCCCTCGGGGGAAGCGCTACTCACCTAGGGGGCTATCTGATGCATGGAGGTGCCGCGAGATCTGCCAGGGGACCCCAGAATAGGAGGTTCGGGGCCACTCTGTGTAAAACAAGCTGCACAGTGGAGGTAAGTATGATATGTTTGCTATTTAAAAAAAAAAAAAAAATTACCTTTACAATCACTTTAACACCAGGGGGCGATCAAAGGGTTGAGTGTGTTCCCTGGGAGTGTTTTCTAACTGTGTGGGGGATGGGCTGACTGGGACAACACAGAGATCATTGTTACTGCTTAGCAGGAACACAAGATCTCTATGTCCTCCCTGTCAGAACAGCGATCTGCCTCGTTTACATCGGCGGATCCCTGTTCTGCCTCTGTGGGAAAGGACCTGATTTGCTACTGCCTCTGGCCAATGAGCGCGTGCCCCACAAGGGGCTAGTGCACGAAACGACGTACAGGTACGTTGATTCGCGCAACCGTGCCACCTTGTCGCAGTAGATCTGCGGCGGGCGGTTGGCAAGCAGTAAAGCCCCTCGTTCACATTGACTGAGGCTTTGAGATCGCGCCGGCTTCATCTGAAAAGGCACTTTTTTTAAAGTTACAGGTCAGTGCGCCTTCGGGTGTGACTTTCAAGACATCTGATGCGGCTTCATGCGCGGATGTCTATGCAAGTCGCACCTGAAAAGTAGCGCATGTACTGCTTTTTCTAATCGATGCGGCACTGCAAAGCCGGCGTCGCACCGATTTGAACAGTGCGATTGCTGGCAATTGGGTGCGACTTGTCAATGCGATTTGAGCTGTCAGATCTCTCCAATGTGAACTGAACCATAAGTGCATAGCTCCCAACTATCCCGGATTTCGAGGGACTGTCCCTGATTTGGAGTAATGTCCTTCTGTCCCTCATTCCTCCTCATTTGTCCCTCATTTTGGTCTGATCTATATAGATGTATATAAAATGCACTTTTTATTCACTTACAGGGCGCCGCACGCCGATATACGCCCTTCCTTTGAAGAGGAATATCGTTGTTATTGCAGCAGCTAGCTGCCAAAACCCTGGTATCCTCTTCTTCGGCCGGCGGTCCGCTTTCAAATAAAAGTGGTCTCTGCGGCGGATTTACCGCAGGATCACTTTTATAGGCGGCGGGAGAGGGGCCCCCTCCCGCTGCGGTCCGGTGCCCTCCGCCGCATATCGGGTCCATCGGTAGAGGCGGAGGCGATCGGATGTTGCTCCTTCCTTGGCATGGAGACGAGTGAGGGGAAGATGGCCGCCCCACCCGTCCCCATATCATTGCAGGGAGGAAGCGACATCAAAACGTCACTTCCGCCCATAGCTCTTAAAGGACCATTTAAAAAAAAAAAAACATTTTAAATTACACATTTTTTTTATTGCATTTTAATGTAAATATGAGATGTGAGATCTTTTTGACCCCCACATCTCATATTTAAGAGGTCCTGTCATGCTTTTTTCTATTACAAGGGATGTTCACATTCCTTGTAATAGGAATAAAAGTGACACCATTTTTTTTTTTTTTTTAAAAAGAACAGTGTAAAAATAAAAAATAATAGGTAAAATAAATAAGAAAAAAAAAATTTTAATTTTAAACGTGCCCCGTCCCACCGAGCCTTCGTGCAGAAGCGAACGCATACGTGAGTAGCGCCCGCATATGAAAACGGTGTTCAAACCAGACATGTGAGGTATCACTGCAATCAGTAGAGCGAGAGCAATAATTCTAGCCCTAGACCTCCTCTGTAACCCAAAACATGCAACCTGTAGAATTTTTTTAAATGTTGCCTATGGAGATTTTTAAGGGTAAAATTTTGTCACCATTCCACGAGTGGGCGCAATTTTGAAGCGTGACATGTTGGGTATCAATTTACTCAGCGTAACATTATCTTTCACGATATAAAAAAAAAAATGGGCTAACTTTACTGTTGTCTTATTTTTTAATTCAAAAAAGTGTATTTTTTCCAACAAAAAGTGCGCTTGTAAGACCGTGGCGCAAATACAGTGTGACAAAAAGTATTGCAACGACCGCCATTTTATTCTCTAGGGTGTTAGAAAAAAAAATGTATAATGTTTGGGGGTTCTAAGTAATTTTTTAGCAAAAAAACTATTTTTAACTTGTAAACAACAGATCTCAAAAAGAGGCTCAGCCCTTAAGTGGTTAAGTATCAAAAAGTGTTTTCTAGTGCTAAACCTTTCATCTGATTTCTAAATTGCTACATTTGTAAATTCCAAAAGCCAATATAAAGGAATTGTAGTGGTAAAAAAAAAGCACTTGTGGGTTTAACGAATCTTGGTTTTTTTTTTTTTACAATTCTCCTTTAACAGGGCGTGGCAAGGGGCGTGTCCTATGCCTGCATACTTTTGCTGATAGGTGTCCCCCATTCCCATCTCAAAAAGTTGGGAGGTATGTAAGTGTCACACGTATTTGTGTCACCAACTGTTGGTGGGGGAGGGAAATGTAGCAATCTCTGCACTTGTAGAATCGCTGATGTATGAACATTTCTTATCAGATGATAAAGTCACCAAAAAGTGTCTGAACTGCAACATGTGACTCCACCAAGACATCGCTGACCATCTCCAGAGAAAAATCACCACCAAACCCAGCAGACACCGACCACCTCTACAGGGGAATGAGGTCTCTGTATTCATGGGCAATCTTAAAGCTGAACTCCGGGCACAAAAACTCATTTACATCCATTCTTCAATAGTCACAAAGGATACAAACCCCACATTGTGTGTTCTAGACATGTGCAGGTCATTCGTTATGATCGGAAATTTGAAAATTTGGAAATTCAGAAATCCAAAAATTTTGAAAATTCGAAAATCTGAAATTCGAAAATTCGAAAGAGCGAAAGTCCAAAAATCTGAAATAATAACTAACTAATAATAATAACTATTACTAACTATTAAATTATAGGTATTGGAATTTCCTTTCAAATTTGGCTGTTTGTGAAAGTAACGAATACGAATTTATCCGAAGTTACGAATTACCTGAAATAACGAATGGCGCATCTAAACAAGTGGAATGTAAAAAAATTAATAGTGATAAATAATAATAATAAAAAGTTTTTATTATTATTATTTATTTTTATTATTCATTTGTTACGTTTCATTCGTTTAGATGCAGCATTCGTTATTTCAGGTAATTCGTAACTTCGGATAAATTCGTATTCGTTACTTTCACAAACAGCCAAATTTGAAAGGAAATTCCAATACCTATAATTTAATAGTTAGTAATAGTTATTACGATTAGTGAGTTATTATTTCTGATTTTCAAATTTTCGGTTTTACAAATTTATGAATTTTTGGAAAAATTAGTTAAACTGGTTTTTGTTAATTCTAATATTTCCGAATTAACAAATTTGTTGAATTTAGTTGAAAAATGAATGTCTAGTGTGTTCGGAATGCTTGTGCATACCCAGATATTACCTTCTAAAAGTAGCAGTGACATCATCACTGTGCTGTATATAGCCTGTGCAGAGAACAGAGCTGTGGGAGGGGCCCAGTAGGCTCCACCTACTACAAAAAAATGACAGGAGGGGGCGGAGACAAGACCAGTCACCCTGCACAAGAAGAGAGAGCAGCAGTGAGCGGTCTTTATTACAGGAAGTCTCACACTGGATTACTGCACAGATCTGGAAGAAATACACAAAGCTCACCTAGATTCAAGAAGAAGTCACATGACCAATAGATTCAGACAATATGAGATTCACTATAAGGCTGGATTCACACCTATGCAGTTTTAGTCCTTTTTGCATTTTGCAGATTTTCACTACAGTTCATTTAACATGGTTTCCTATGAAACACGTTCTGTAGTGCAAATCTGCAAAAAGCACTAAAAGTGCATAGGTCTGAATCCAGCCTAACTCTGCATGGTAGCCAATCAGCTTCTAAGTTCAGCTTGTTCAATTAAACTTTGCCAAAAAAATCTAGAAGTTGACTGGTTATGATGCACAGCTGCACCGGATTCTGTGTGCTCCAGTTTTAGTAAATCCCCCACTATTCATTTTATCCCGGAGTTTTGTACCGGTAGCAAACAGAATTGGAATTCACAATTTCACATTGGATTTCAGGGGACCTCTAATGTGATGGGGGGGGCTCTGATTTGATGGGGGACCACTGATGTGAAAGGAGCCATTGATGGCATGGGGGACCTTTGATGTGATGGGGGTATTTCTGATGTGATGAGAGACCTCTGATGTGATAAGAGACCTCTGATGTTATGGGGGGACCTCTGATGTTATGGGGGGACCTCTGATGTGATGGGGGCCTCTGATGTAATCGGGGGGACCTCTGATGTGATGAGGGTGGGGACCTCTGATGTGATAGGAGGACCTCTGATGTGAAGTTAATTTCATCATGGTTGTGTGCATTGTGCCAGGCTCAGGTTCCCCATTGGTAAGTAACATTCTAATGGGATGGGGAGGGGGAGCTCTAATGTGATGGAGGAAACCTCTGACATGATGGGAGACCTCTGATGTGAAGGGGACTTCTGATGACATAGGGGGCTCCGATGCAGTGTTGCCAACCGCCTGTAGATTTAAAGGCAGTCCGTAAATTTCAGCCCATTTTACGGGCAGCGGTGCCTGTAAAAAATATGGCTGCGCCATTGTGAAGCCTGCCTTTTTTGGGCGGGCGCATGCGCAGTGAGTATGTGATGTAATGGCGCCGCCTGGCACCATGTTTGAATGGACGGTGCGTCTCGGCACTTCATCAGTGGAGCAGGCAGGGGATCGAACCCCAGCCCGCCGCAGCGCCACACTATGGCTGGACTCTGGAAGAGCTTGTTCGGAGTCAGGGATTCCCACCACCACCACAGCACTGTGTCCCTGCCTGCACCATCCATCCTTGGCTGCTGGAGTGGACTCTGGAGCCTCCGATCACTGGACCCCTGGCCTTCATCCATCAATCCATTGCCTGGCTGGCTGCCATCTATTGTGATGCCCACAAGCAGCGGTTATCAGGCAAGAATGACAGTGATGAGATGTTCACAATCTGTCTTGCTATCTCCTGTATCATGTGCGCATCCTCTGACCACCTCTGCATCATGTGCGCATCCTCTGACCACCTCTGTATCACGTCCGCATCCTCTGACCACCTCTGTATCATGTGCGCATCCTCTGACCACCTCTGTATCATGTGCGCATCCTCTGACCACCTCTGTATCATGTGCGCATCCTCTGACCACCTCTGTATCATATCCGCATCCTCTGACCACCTCTGTATCATGTGCGCATCCTCTGACCACCTCTGTATCATGTGCGCATCCTCTGACCACCTCTGCATCATGTGCGCATCCTCTGACCACCTCTGTATCATGTCCGCATCCTCTGACCACCTCTGTATCATGTCCGCATCCTCTGACCACCTCTGTATCATGTGTGAAACAATAAAAGTGAAATATTCCTTTAAATTTCGTACCTGGGGTGGCTATAGTATGCCTGTAAAGTGGCGTATTTTCCCATGTTTAGAACAGTCCCTGCACAAAATGACATTTCTAAAGGGGAAAAAAGTCATTTAAAACTACTTGCGGCTATAATGAATTGTCGGGTCCCGGCAATACAGATAACAGTCATTGAAAAAAACAGCATGGGATCCCCCAGTCCATTACTAGGCCCTTTGGGTCTGGTATGAATACTAAAGGGAACCCCAAACCAAAATTTAAAAAAAATATTGCGTGGGCCCCCCCAAATTCCATACTAGGCCCTTCAGGTCTGGTATGGATATTAAGGGGAACCCTGCAGCAAATTAAAAAAAAAATGGCTTAGGGGTGCCCCTCAAAATCCATACCAGACCCTTCAGGTCTGGTATGGATTTTAAGGGGAACCCCACACCAAAATAAAAAAAATGGCATGGGGTCCCCCCAAAAATCCATACCAGACCCTTATCTGAGCATGCAACCTGGCAGGCCACAGGAAAAGAGGGGAGGACAAGAGAGCACCCCCCTCCTGAACCGTACCAGGCCACTTGCCCTCAACATGGGGAGGGTGCTTTGGGGTAGCCCCCAAAGCATCTTGGCCCCATGTTGATGGGGACAAGGGCCTCATCCCTACAACCCTTGCCCGGTGGTTGTGGGGGTCTGCGGGCGGGGGGTTTATCAGAATCTGGAAGCCCCTTTAACAAGGGGCCCCTCAGATCCGGCCTCCCCTCTGTGTGAAATGGTAACGGGTACATTGTACACATACGATTTCATGAAAAAAGTGTCAAAATGTTAAAAAAAACAAGACACACCTTGGGACAAGTCCTTTATTAAAAAATAAAAATAAAAATGTCCCACGAAGTCCATTCATCTTCTTCTATGGCTCCGCCAATGGACCGAAAAATTAAATAAAAAAGAGCCGCCTCCATGGGAGGCACCCGCCATATAACGCTTCAGCGGCGATGACAGTTCTTCTATAACTGAGAGCGGGGCCACACAGTGATGTACACGGGTGACTCCGCCCCCTCTGATGCACAGGGACTTCCCAATGGCTTCCCCGTGGTATCAGAGGGGGCGGGGCCACCCGGGTACATAAACGCGTGACCCAGCCCCCCTCTGACCCCATGGGGAAGCCATTGGGAAGTCCCCATGTCCCTTGTCCCCATCAACATCAACATGGGGACATCAACATTTTTTAAAATTTTGGTGCGGGGTTCCCCTTAAATCCATCCATTCACCAGACGGTCTGGTGTGGATTTTGAGGGGGGCCCCTACGCCTATTTAAAAAAAAAATTTGCGTAGAGTTCCCCTTAATATCCATACCAGACCTGAAGGGCCTGGTATGGAATTTGGGGGGACCCCCACACAATTTTTTTTTTTAATTTCTGGTTCGGGGTTCCCCTTAATATTCATTCCAGACCCAAAGGGACTGGTAATGGACTGGGGCGGAATCCATGCCATTTTTTTCAATGACTTTTATCTGTATTGCCGAGACCCGACAATTCATTATAGCCGCTAGTAGTTTTAAATGACTTTCTTCCTTTAGAAATGTCGTTTTGTGCAGGGACTGTTCTAAACATGGGAAACATGCGCCACTTTACAGGCATACTATAGACACCCCCCAGGTACCAAATTTAAAGGAATATTTCACTTTTATTGTTTCACTTTAAGCATTATTAACCACATGCCGACCAGCCGCCACAGTTGTACTGCGGCAGCATGGCACGGCTGGGCGAAACGACGTTATGTAACGTTGCTTTGCCCTCTGGCCACTAGGGGGCGCATGCGCGCCCCCGCTTGCTCCCCGAGCCGATGCGATTGCCGGCGGTCTCAATCACCACCGGGCTCCCGCGATCGCTCAGGGCACATGGAGAACCTAGAACTGTGTGTGTAAACACACAGTTTCCTGTTCTCTGAGCAGGGAACTGACAGATCGTCTGTTCATACAGAGTATGAACAGCGATCTGTTATCTTCCTTGCACAGCCCCCATCCCCCTTCAGTTAGAACACAAACTAGGACACACAGTAACCCCTTCACTGCCCCCTAGTGTTAACCCCTTCACTGGCAGTGACATGTTTACAGTAATCAATGCATTTTTATTCGCACTGATCGCTGTATTAATGCCAATGGTCCCAAAAATGTGTCAAAATTGTCCGACGTGTCCGCCATAATGTCGCAGTCACAATAAAAATTGGCGATCACCGCCATTACTAGTAAAAAAGAAATTATTTTTAAAAATGCCATAAAACTATCCCCTATTTTGTAGACGCTATAACTTTTGCGCAAACCAATCAATATACGCTTATTGCGATTTTTTTTTTTTTACCAAAAATATGTAGAAGAATACGTATCGGCCAAAACTGAGGAAAAAAAAAAAGTTTTTTTATATATTTTTGGGGGATATTTATTATAGCAAAAAGTAAAAAATAATGCATTTTTTTCAAAATTGCCGCTCTTTTTTTGTTTATCGCGCAAAAAATAAAAACTGCAGAGGTGATCAAATACCACCAAAAGAAAGCTCTATTTTTGGGAAAAAAAGGACATCAATTTTGTGTGGGAGCCACGTCGCACAACCGCGCAATTGTCAGTTAAAGCAACGCAGTGCCGAATCGCAAAAAAACGCTCTGGTCTTTGGGCAGCCAAATGATCCGGGGCTGAAGCGGCTAAAATCACTGCTCCCGAAAAAAAGGCAGTTTTTAAAAAAATTTTTTTGCATTGATACATGTCCCCTGGGGCAGGATCCAGGTCCCCAAACACTTTTTATGACAATACCATGCATATAAGCCTTTACAATTAGCACTTTTGATTTCTCCCATAGACTTTTAAAGGGTGTTCCACGGCTTTCGAATTTGCCGCGAACAACCCAAATTGTTCGCTGTTCGGCGAACTTGCGAACAGCCGATGTTCGAGTCGAACATGAGTTCGAATCGAACTCAAAGCTCAACCCTAGTTACGATGCACAACTTACCGGATTCTGTGTGTTCAAGTTTTAGTAAATCCCCCACTATTCATTTTATCCCAGAGTTTTGTACCGGTAGAAAATGGAATTGGATTTCACAATTGCACATTGGATTTCAGGGGACCTCTGATGTTATAGGGGGACCTCTGATGTGACGGGGAACCTCTGATGTGATGGGGGAACCTCTGATGTGATGGGAGACCTCTGATGTGATGGGAGACTTCTGATGTGATGGGAGACCTCTGATGTGATGGGGGACCACTGATGTGATTGAGGGACCTCTGATGTGATGGGGGGACCTCTGATGTGAGGGGATCTCTGATGTGATGGGAGGACCTCTGATGTGAGGGGGATCTCTGATGTGATGGGGGGATCTCTGATGTGATGGGGGGACCTCTGATGTGATGGGAGGACCTCTGATGTGAAGTTAATTTCATCAAGGTTGTGTGCATTGTCCCAGGCTCAGGTTCCCCATTGGTAAGTAAAATTCTGATGGGATGGGGAGGAGGAGCTCTAATGTGATGGAGGAAACTTCTGACATGATGGGAGACCTCTGATGTGAAGAGGGCTTCTGATGAGATAGAGGACTCCGATGCAGTCTTGCCAACCGCCCATAGATTTAAAGGCAGCCCCTAAATTTCAGCCCATTTTCCGGCTGCTTGTAAAGGCCTGTTACAGACAGCTGTGCCTGTAAGATTTATGGCTATGCCATTCTGAAGCCCGCCGGGCTCGTACACACTCTGCCTTTTTTGGCCATGTGGGCACATGCGGAGTGAGTATGTGACATAATGGCACCACCTGGCGCCATTTTTAACTGGATGGCACATCTCAGCACTTCATCAGTGGAGCAGGCAGAAGACCGAACCCCAGCCAGCCGTTGCGCCACACTATGGCTGGACTCTGGAGGAGCTTGTTTGGAGTCAGGGATTCCCACCACCACCACAGCACTGTGTCCCTGCCTGCACCATCCATCCTTGGCTGCTGGAGTGGACTCTGGAGCCTCCGCTCACTGGACCCCTGGGCTGCATCCATCAATCCATTGCTTGGCTGGCTGCCATCTATTGTGATGCCCAAAAACAGCAGTTATCAGGCAAGAATGGCAGTGGTGAGATGTTCACAATCAAGAGTGAGAAAGTGCAGCGCTATATTTCAATAGAAAGTGCTTATATATATAAATATAACATACAAGTATCTCTATGTGAGAGTATATCTGTGTAAGTGACAACTCTTAACCAAAAACTAGTGAACAGGATAAACTCAATATGAATGTGCTATTGTAATCTAATGTGACAATCTCAAAAAGTTTATATCCTCAAAAATTATCCTAATACAAAAGTGACCAATAAACATGGATGGGATCCAACTATCCTCATATAGAGGTAGGAAACAAAGGTGATCTTGAATCAGTCTCTCAGGTTATAACCGTTCAATAAAATGTGAAGGCGATGTCAAACACGTGTGTGTGTGGATCTCATCTTGCTAGATACATATTCAAAATCATGGAGGTTCCTCTTGCATTCAAATATGCGAGATGTGCATAAATTGCCCTTACTGGAACTGGTGGACTCACAGGCCGTTGGCGGGGAGTCTTGCAGGCTTTTACCGTATAGACGGTATAGAGATGTCTCCTATCCTGGGGATGGCTGAGATGTATCCCACCACTCTGAAATCTCCTGGATGGGGCCTCGTCCTCCTGGACGGAATCCCGTAGTCACCTGGATATCGCTCATTTGGCAATCTCCATATGTAGTGACAAAAGGAAAAAAAGCTTCCACATAGTGTAAAATCCCGGGTAACAGGAGATTTTATTAAAAAAATTTCCAAATAAAAAACAAGTTTAAAATGTTTTTCTCAAATGAATAAAAAATGTGGCGCAGTGAATTATGATGGCTGTGGTAGCGTCACACACCCGACGCGTTTCGTCTGCTTAGACTTCAACTGGGGTAAAGCTCACCTACCATCCACTGCGCTTTTATATGAAAAACAGAGAAAACTCCATTGGGGACACCTGTGCGGCGCGACTTCCAGGTTTTCGCATCATGTGACCATCATGTGACTAACTAGGGGCCAATCATGGATGACGATACGGCCAAGAAACCAAGCCTCGCTTTGATCTTCCTATAAGGCAAGAAAGTCATCATGAATGTGGGTCACATGAGTCCCGCGTCATCCCGCATCAACGGGATGACGTGGTGTGTAATAACAAATCATTGGGATAGATTGGACAGCACACAGTAGCGCCCCTATCTACTTATCCTCTCATATATCTCCTGATGTTGTCTGTGATCCTAATCACGTGACCTCCGCTTCCTCCACCATTACCATGACAGCGTAGTAAACACATCAGGAGGAACAAATCATAGGGATAAGTAATCAGGAAGAGTGTAAAACATACTTAGGGACACAATATGTGTTCCAATCACTAAGAAGCACTATTAATATCTCCGGATCATTAATAGGAACAAGATCAGAAAAATATAAAAAATTTAAAAACTTATAAAAACGATGTCATAACACACTTGTTCCCCAATGGTTACATATGTATACTTAGACCTATCTTAACAGATATCAGTTTGGGGGCTTATATTCTAAGGCACACATATATTACCTCACTTTATATGTTACAGTGTGAAAGACCCATTATTCATAAAAATAAATATCTATCTAATAATATACTTATTATAAAAATCATTCCCTTAAAAATGGTTATAAATGTCAGCAGAGTTGGTTTTCCGTATATCATCGGAGAAATCCAATCTATAATGTATCCCTCATATACGCCACTCAATGGGTCAGTGGCGGTATAGAGGAGAACATAAAATATAAAGTAAAAAGTAGCAACAAACGAAAACATTTCACTATTTATTGTACAGCCAGCTACCTTTTGCATATTTCTAAAGGAATCCATCATTAATGATGGGATATACCAACATCTAAAGGTGTCATCCAAACATCCAAAAACTTGGAAACGGATATAGTACCGATATTATATAAAGGTTTGGATCTTAATTATCCAACAGTAGGGGGCCTATTTACCTTTTAAATACAATATATCGCTAATGGGGGGACTCGAAATTATATTTCTAAGATTGATTTATAAACGCATTAATATCCCACTCGATGTTTAAACCATGGGGCGTATAGCATTTAATTTGGTGTATCCAAGACGTTTCAAGTCTGGACACCCCTCTCACCTTGGATTCTCCTCTCCAATGTGGCACAAACCTATCAATTATCTGAAAAGTGGTCCCTATCGGGTTTTGATTATGATAAAGTGCGTAATGTTTAGGTACACTGTGGTTAGTGCGCCCTTTTTTTATTGCTGTAATGTGTTCTTTGACTCTTGTGGCAAAATCCTGTATCGTACGACCTATGTATTGTTTTTTACAGGGACAGGTAATAAGGTAAACAATGAACTTCGTTTTACAGGTGGCAAACTCCTTCATCTTATATTCTTTTCTAGTAACTGTGGAGGTAAACGTATCCATTTTACATGCTCTACAGGCATTATGTCTACATACTGTACATTTAAGACATGGGAAGAAACCCTTCATATTATGGAAAAATGACACTGTAGTGGGAGGATCAATCACATTTGGTGCGATCTGACTCTTTACAGACTGAGCGCCTCTAAAGACGGTAGCAGCTCGTTCAGGAAGTAGTGGGCCTAAAACAGGGTCATTTTTTAGTATTCTCCAATGTCTACTGATGATCTCTTTAATTTGTTTGTGTTGGGTGGAAAAATCTGTCAAAAAGGACCATTTATGCTTGGATTCCATTGGTCTCTTCGGTTGCACTGTTAGTAAGGATGCTCTATCAATCAGAGCAACCTGTCGGATTTCATCATCTATTTGAGTGGTGTTGTAACCTTTTTCATTAAACCTTGATTTCAACATTTCTGCCTGTTGAAAATAATCCGTGAGATGAGAACAATTTCTTCTTATCCTCATTAATTGGCTTCTAGGTACAGATTTCAGCCATGCAGCATGATGGCAACTATCCATCGGAATATATCCATTCCGGTCTGTTGTTTTGAAAAAGGTTTTCGTTTCAAGGTAGCCATTTGCAACCGTGATCTCCAAATCTAGAAAGTGAATCTTCGATTTGCTTGCTTCATAAGTTAAATGGATACCCACACGATTATCATTTAAAGTAGCCATAAATGTTTCTAGAGATTCCATGCTGCCTCTCCATAGGAGGAGGATGTCGTCTATATACCTCGCCCACAGAGCTAACTGTGGGAGGTCGAGAGCATAGACGACATCCTCCTCCCATTTACCCATAAAAATGTTCGCCAGGCTGGGGGCAAATTTTGCCCCCATAGCCACTCCCTTAGTTTGCAGGTAAAATTGTTTATCATACCAAAAATAATTCGAACTCGTGGCAAACCTTAGCAGATCCATTATAAATCTTTTTTGTGTTCTGGGAATGGTCCTATCTCTGGAGAGGAACTGCTCTACAGCCCCCAGGCCTAATCTTTGTGGTATACATGTATACAAAGACGTAACGTCCGCAGTGACTAGTAGTAAATCATCACTACATCTAATTTCTTGTAATTTTACTATAGTGTCTCTGGTATCCTTCAAAAACGAAGGAATAGCCTGGACTATAGGTTGAAGGAAAAAGTCGATGTATTTTCCTATCCGTGACGTTACAGAATTGATTCCGCTGATGATAGGATGTCCTGGGGGGTGTGTCGCATTTTTATGTACCTTAGGCAGGTAATACATTATGGGGATTCGTGGCGCAACCGGGACCAAATAATGTTTCTCTTTCTTATCCAAAATGCCTAATTGCGAGCCCGTATCTATTAGATCCACCAATGTTTTTTTGTACTCAGTGGTAGGGTTCCCAGGAAGGCGACGATATGTGTCAGAGTCACTAAGAATCCTCATCATCTCGCCATGATAATCTGTCTTATCCAGGATGACCACCCCACCCCTCTTGTCAGCGGGGCAGATGACAAGGTCCTTCCGTTCACACAAAGATTTTAATCCGATATTCAACCTGGGATCACTGTATATTCTTTTAGACGGAAGGTCTTCAAGGTCTTTAAGTACCATATCCCTAAATACTTTGATTGAAGGCACTGTGGGGACAGGAGGGTTGAATGTAGATGGATTCCTCAATCCTGAATGTACTGTGTGTGTAGTAATTTGTAGATTTGAAAGTCTACTGGGATTTGTGGTAATATATCTCTGAACATTCAGTTTTCGCACATATTTGTGTATGTCGATGAATGTAGAAAATTTATTCAACCTTCTTGGAGGTACAAATTTGAGTCCTTTATCTAGAACCACCCTTTCAGCTTCTGTAAAATTCACCTTACTTAAATTGAAAACACCATCATTTTTTATGACCGTTTTCTTTTTCCTGGCGCGCCGACCCCTCTGGTACCGCGTTTTGTTCTCCATTGCGTTGGATGTTTTCCATTTCCCTGTGAAAACCTTCTATCCGTGGGGGTCTAGGCATCCGTTGATTGTAATTAAATGGGGATCTCTCCGGATAGCCGTTCTCTCTATCTCTATGTGAGTATTGAGAATTATAATTTCGATCCTCTCTCAATGGTGAAAACCTGTTTCTCATATAAATGGGTGTCCTTTGGGGGTAAGGTTGATATTGATATTGATTATCATGACTATTATATCTCCTCTGTCTTGGAGAGTTACGAGAACCTTGTTCATAATGTAATGAGTGATCTCTGTTTCTTTTACCTCTACCCTTATTATTTCTTCCTCTACCTCTATATTTATTTATTTTTATTTTATTCATTTCAGGTACTTATATAGCGCCATCAATTTACGCAGCGCTTTTTACATATACATTGTACATTCACATCAGTCCCTACCCTCAAGGAGCTTACAATCTAAGGTCCCTAACTCACATTCATACATACTAGGGACAATTTAGACAGGATCCAATTAACCTACCAGCACGTCTTTGGAGTATGGGAGGAAACCGGAGTACCCAGAGGAAACCCACGCAGGCACAGGGAGAACATGCAAACTCCAGGCAGGTAGTGTCGTGGTTGGGATTAGAACCAGCAACCCTTCTTACTGCTAGGTGAACGTGCTATCCATTACACCACTGTGCCGCCCTCTATAAAAAGGGGCTGGGCTTCTGTACCGAGGTGTAGGTGTATGGGGAACATATGCATGTTGTATATTGTGTTCAACTCTTCTAGGTGGAAGAGGTACAGAAGATGCCTGTGTGGGTCCTACATCAGAAGGGGCCGACACTTCCATTGAAGTCTGTACAGTATCAACGGTCCCTATTGCTCATTCCTTATTTTGGCAGCCAAAAACATTTCCGGTTTTATAATCATTCATGTACCTACTATATTTCTTTTGCTTTTTAATTTTCTGATCTCATTCTTCTTTTTCTAAATGATTCCTTAAATTTGTGGAAAGATTAATATATTCTGCAGTGGATTTATGTGGAAGAAGTTTATCCTTTATTTCTTTAATTTCTTTATCAATCGTGACCCTCCTCGCTCGCTTTTTATCTAAAAGAAACCCTAACAGCGAGATACCGGCCTCATTAAAATAGTGGAACCATGATTCAATGTCCACGTTTCCTTGTTGGGGATGGATGGTCCATCTTAAGCCTCTTGGTACCATATGATCTTTGGAATACTGTTCCAAAAAGGCAATGTCCCATTCAAGATGGATTTTCGAAACCATTAAGTTTTTGAGCCTTAAGAATATACCTCCTATCTCTGAATCTGTATTCAATACTGAAAATACACCTTCTGTATTGAAGGTGCGACTAGTGCGGTATTCGAATACATCCATATCCACTAGCGTGGGCTTGGAAGATTCTAAATTACCGTGAAAAGAAGGCTCCAGCAGTGATGTCAGTACAAAATCGTGAAATGAAATAATATTTTATTTCATTTCGAGATGTTCACAATCTTTCTTGCTATCTCCTGTATCATGTGCGCATCCTCTGACCACCTCTGTATCATGATGCACATCCTCTGACCACCTCTGTATCATGTACGCCTCTTCTGACCACCTCTGTACCATGTTTACATTTTCTGACCACCTCTGTAACATGTTTGCATCCTCTGACCACCTCTGTACCTTGTCCACATCCTCTGACCACCTCTGTACCATGTCTGTGTCCTCTAAAACACATCCTCTGTATTGTCCGCATCCTCTGACCATCTCTGTACCATGTCCGCATCCTCTGACCACCTCCTCTGTACCATGTCCACATCCTCTGACCATCTCTGTATCATGTCCACATCCTCTGACCACCTCTGTATTGCTGACAATAGGGTGCGACTTGTCAATGTGATTTGAGTTGTCATATCTCTCCAATGTGAACTGAACCTTAAGTGCATAGCTCCCAACTGTCCCGGATTTCGAGGGACTGTCCCTGATTTGGAGCAATGTCCCTCATTCCTCCTCATTTGTCCCTCATTTAGGTCTGAGCTATATAGTTGTATAGAAAATGCACTTTTTAAGTATCAAAACGTGTTTTCCAGCGCTAAACCTTTCACCTGATTTCTAAATGGCTGCATTTTTAAATTCCAAAAGCCAATATAAAGGAATTGTAGTGGTAAAAAAGCACTTGTGGGTTTAACCAATTTTTTTTTTGTACAATTCTCCTTTAACGGGGCGTGGCAAGGGGTGTGTCCTTTGCCTGCATACTTTTGCTGATAGGTGTCCCTCATTCCCATCTCAAAAAGTTGGGAGGTATGTAAGTGTCACACGTATTTGTGTCACCAACTGTTGTTGGTGGGGGAGGGAAATGTAGCAACCTCTGCACTTGTAGAATCGCTGATGTATGAACATTTCTTATCAGCTGATAAAGTCACCAAAAAGTGTCTGAACTGCAACATGTGACTCCACCAAGACATCGCTGACCATCTCCAGAGAAAAAAACAGGAGTTTGCCTCATTTAAATGACTGAACTGCCTATACGTCCCATCCCGATACAGATTAAAGAACAAGATTCCTCAGAAAGTGGGACTTTGAATGGACACAAGGCAGTGATAACATAAAATTTACAAAATGTATTGTTTAATCGATAAATTACAACATGAAAACACATATAGCTATGATAAAAACATATGTAATGGGAAAACCAGCTGGAGAAAGGGGAGGGGGCTCGCAAATAACTGTCTGACGCTTTTCTTTCTTTTTTTTTTTTTTTTTGCGATTTGCACCATTCCAAATGCTGTAATTCTACAAGAATGATCAAAATCCCAAAACTATACCTCTCACACGTGTACAGATAGAGATAGCGGCGCTAATATAAATTGTGTAAAATAATGGGTCAGAGCAGTATAATGCCTACGACCCTCTACTTATGCATAAAAATAATAATAATAGTGTCATGAAAAATATTAATTTTATCATGAAAAGAAATTTCCTTAACACCCAGTGAAAAGTGTCACTATAAATAATAAATTACAAGAAATGAATGATCAAGTTCAACAGTTGTTTTTCAATCTTCTTGTGAAAAATCTTCTTCTACTCTTCCACCACACCACCGTGATAGTGACACCACTCCCTCTGAAGAGCGCACTCACCAGATTGTATAGCCTCCCACTCTCGTGTTTGGCAAAACAGCAATTTAACCACACCTGGGTTGCATGTGATGAACCGTGACTCCAATCAAGCCAGCTCCATATGTGAAAAAATGAATAAAGTGCTCCACATAGCGTGATACCATTTTGACAGATTTATTAAAATCACTTCAAACACACTTCAATGGTTACACTCACTTTTAAACTGAAACATAAAGGCCTTTAAAAAGAAATCCACAGCAAGCACAGCAAACAACAGGATCAGTGATCCAACGGTGCACCGCGGTCACAGCGGACCTGAAGTGTAAACTGGTGTATCTCTAACCCAACCTTCTAAGGCCCAGCCATCCGATCGGTGTAGTCCTCCTCAGACAGCGGCATCTAATGTCAGTGCGATGGAATGCCGTGTAACCATGCCCAAGACATGTTTCGTCGAATAGACTTTTTCAAATGGGATTGGCTACACGGATAGGATCAGATTGTGTTTCAGTCATTGTTTGTCCTATGCAGCTGTATGATAGTATCATGACTAATTTATGTAGCTTGTATTTTAAACCAGACAAATTCATTATCTCCTGTTGAAATGTTCATTTTAATTTATTAATATTCATTTTTATTGGTTACTTTTCCACATTAGCACTGTAACTAGTGGTGGATTATAAGTTAGGATATGTCATATGTCATATATGGTAATGCTGGACGCAGCATTCTAACTACACACCGTAAAAATGTTTGGGATCCACTAATGCATTCAGTCTTTGTACCTGTGCTTCACGGTCAGGGGGACATGAAGTGTGAGAATGTGCAGAGCAGGAGGTCACATGACTGATGGTGATCACATGACTAATCATAGATAGTATATAAGGATTGATGAACCATCCGTGTAGCCAATCCCATTTGAAAAAGTCTATTTGACGAAACATGTCTTGGGCATGGTTACACGGCTTTCCATTGCACTGACATTAGATGCCGCTGTCTGAGGAGGACTACACCGATCGGATGGCTGGGCCTTAGAAGGTTGGGTGAGAGATACACCAGTTTACACTTCAGGTCCGCTGTGACCGCGGTGCACCGTTGGATCACTGATCCTGTTGTTTGCTGTGCTTGCTGTGGATGTCTTTTTAAAGGCCTTTATGTTTCAGTTTAAAAGTGAGTGTAACCATTGAAGTGTGTTTGAAGTGATTTTAATAAATCTGTCAAAATGGTATCACGCTATGTGGAGCACTTTATTCATTTTTTCACATATGGAGCTGGCTTGATTGGAGTCACGGTTCATCACATGCAACCCAGGTGTGGTTCAATTGCTGTTTTGCCAAACACGAGAGTGGGAGGCTATACAATCTGGTGAGTGCGCTCTTCAGAGGGAGTGGTGTCACTATCACGGTGGTGTGGTGGAAGAGTAGAAGAAGATTTTTCACAAGAAGATTGAAAAACAACTGTTGAACTTGATCATTCATTTCTTGTAATTTATTATTTATAGTGACACTTTTCACTGGGTGTTAAGGAAATTTCTTTTCATGATAAAATTAATATTTTTCATGACACTATTATTATTATTTTTATGCATAAGTAGAGGGTCGTAGGCATTATACTGCTCTGACCCATTATTTTACACAATTTATATTAGCGCTGCTATCTCTATCTGTACACGTGTGAGAGGTATAGTTTTGGGATTTTGATCAGTCTATGTATTTATTTAAGTGGCAGCTTTTTTTCACTGTACACTGTGGATGTACACATATTTTGTATTCATTTACACATCTTTTATATAGCTTTGCACTTTTCTTTGGCGCAGTGGAGTAAGAGAGATTCAGGGGCGGTTTATTTGTATATCTCTTGCTACAAACCAAATTCTACAAGAATAACAAAATGTATGCCATCAAAATAATGCACAGAATACAATTGTAAATGAAATGAGATGTGTAATTTATGCTCTTTGAACGCCTGAAGGTACTACTTCAATGTTGGGCCTCTGTATGTGGCCAGGCTGTGTAAAAGTCTCACACATGTGGTATTGCCATACTCAGGAGGAGTAGCAGAATGTGTTTTGGGGTGTAATTGGAAGTATGCATATGCTGTGTGTGAGAAATAACTTGTTATTATGACACTTTTGTGAAAAAAAAAAAAAGATTCATTTTCCCAAGAATTGTGGGAAAAAATTACAACTTCAAAAAACTCACTATGCCTCTTACTAAATACCTTTTGACTGTCTACTTTCCAAAAAGGGGTCATTTGGGGGGTATTTGTACTTTCCTGACATTTCAGAGCTTAAGGCCGGGTTCACACTGGTGCGACAAACGCTCCGACATTGGGAGCTCATGTCGCATGACGTGTAAAAATCAATGTTTCCCTATGGGAGCCATCTTAACTGGTCCAACACAAGTCGTTCCGACTTTGAAAACGCTCCCTGCACTACTTTGGTCCGACTTTGATCCTACTTAAGCCCATTGAATATCATTGAAGTCGGATCAAAGTCGGATCGCCGTCTTGCCTGATCCGACTTTGGCATGCGACTTGTGCTGTGATGATCTTGAGGGGGAACTCCACGCCAAATCTTATATAAAAAACCGGCATCGGTTCCCCCTCCAAGAGAATACCAGACCCTTCGGTCTGATATGGATTTTAAGGGGAACCCCTACGCCGAAGAAACGGCATAGGGGTTTAATACCACCAAAAGAAAGCTCTATTTGTATAAAAAAATGATAAAAATTTTGTTTGGGTACAGTGTTGCATGACTGAGTAATTGGCATTCAAAGTGTGAGAGCGCTGAAAGCTAAAAATTGGTCTGGGAAGGAAGGGTGTATAAATGCCCAGTATTGAAGTGGTTAAATCTTCTGCCCTTGTTGTTTTAACTTTGGATAGTAAAAATTTTTTTGCTGCCAGTAAATACATTATACAGCCCACTTCCTGTTTCTTGTCTGGTCATTAGCCTCAGGGCCGGATTGCATAGGGGCTATTGGAGCTGCAGCTCCAGGCCCCTTACCTTTAGATAGGCCCATTTAAAAAAAAACAAAAAAAAAAACAATTGACTTCGAGGGTCATGGCTCGGCAACCAGGGCCCACATAGAGCCCAAATTTTGGGGGTAGGTAGCTGAAGGTCTACCCCACCATTGATCCAAATTTGGGGCTCCTATCACCTATGATCCTGGAGATACGGGGCTCCTTGCGCAGCCTGTCAGAAGCTACACACAGAGCGGCCAGTTTAAATACAAGCCGTCACACTCTGTTTGCAGCAGACTGAGAGGATGAGCTCACAGTGCCTCTCCTCACTTCTTGTCAGAGTCACTGAGCTCAATGGACAGCTTGGAGCCTGCAGAGTATGATAGGCAGCACCGCCTGTCAAACTCGCCTATTGATTTCAATGGGCCACTCTGCAACTGCAAGCCAAACTCGCTCGCAGTAGCAGCATAGTCCAACAATGTAAAACTACCATTCAGCAATGTAAAGAAAAAAGGAGGCGGCAGTAGCACCTCATGAACGCCTGTCAGAAGCTGCTATACCACTTGTTGAAAAGCAATACACCACTGATCACTTTTCAGAGGGCAGTAAGTATTACCGCAAATGTGAAAAACTTGAAACACATCATCCATTTCACACTCCCCACCAACCAGGTCACTCCCCAGCCACTTCCCATGTTAGCCCCCTCCCTTCAACTTATATCACAGGTGACCATTTCCCAACCTGCAGATGGAAGACCCCACTCCAAAAGATATCACTCCCAGTCACTCCCCCCACCCCCACCTGCTGATTGATATCCCTCCATGACCACCTCACACCCCCTGCTGACAGACCTCCCTCCCCAGCCTGTCCCCACAGACCCTCTCACCTGCTGACCTGTGGATGGGGAATCACTCCCGCAGTGTTATTGCGTTCTGTCAGTGGGGAGCCTCCCCTACCCACACAATACAATGATCAGTGTTGCTAACTATAGCTGGCAGCACTGATTGTTTTGGGAAAAACCTGACAGGCTGGTTGTACTCAAGTCGATTAATAGATTGACTTGTGTACAACCAGCTAGCCCATACATAGATCGACTATAGCTGGTCTCTGCTTAATTGGCCTAATTTCAATCCATGTATGGCCCGCTTAACCACTACACAGTCCCTAAACATCTTTCCACAACCCTTTACATTTTTCCTTCTCAGATTCCTTCATCCTCCTAACCTGTACATAGTGCCCACTGTCATACCCTCCACACTCCTCTCCTGTACATACTGCCCACTGCCATACCCTCCACACTTCTTTCCTGTACATACTGCCCACTGCCATACCCTCCACACTGCCCTCCTGTACGTAGTGCTCACTGTCATACCCTCCACACTCCTCTCCTGTACATAGTGCTCAGTATCATTCCATCAACACTCCTCTCCTTTACATAATGCCCAATCATACCCTCCACACTCCTCTCCTGTACATACTGCTCAGTATCATACCATCCACATTCCTCTCCTGTACATAATGCCCCATCATACCTTCCACACTCCTCTGCTGTACATACTGCCCCCATCATACCCTCCACACTGTTCTCCTGTACATACTGCCCTCATAATACCTTCCACACTCCTCTTCTGTACATACTGCCCTTATTATACCCTCCACACTCCTCTCCTGTACATACTGCCCTTATCATACCCTCCACACTCCTCTCCTGTACATACTGCCCTTATCATACCCTCCACACTCCTCTCCTGTACATACTGCCCTTATCACACCCTCCACACTCCTCTCCTGTACATACTGCCCCCATCATACCCTCCACACTCCTCTCCTGTACATACTGCCCTTATTATACCCTCCACACTCCTCTCCTGTACATAATGCCCCATCATACCTTCCACACTCCTCTGCTGTACATACTGCCCCCATCATACCCTCCACACTGTTCTCCTGTACATACTGCCCTCATAATACCTTCCACACTCCTCTTCTGTACATACTGCCCTTATTATACCCTCCACACTCCTCTCCTGTACATACTGCCCTTATCATACCCTCCACACTCCTCTCCTGTACATACTGCCCTTATCATACCCTCCACACTCCTCTCCTGTACATACTGCCCTTATCACACCCTCCACACTCCTCTCCTGTACATACTGCCCCCATCATACCCTCCACACTCCTCTCCTGTACATACTGCCCTTATTATACCCTCCACACTCCTCTCCTGTACATAATGCCCTTATCATACCCTCCACACTCCTCTCCTGTACATAATGCCCCCATCATACCCTCCATGCTCCTCTCCTGTACATACTGCCCTTATCATACCCTCCACACTCCTCTCCTGTACATACTGACCTTATCATACCCTCCACACTCCTCTCCTGTACATACTGCCCTTATCACACCCTCCACACTCCTCTCCTGTACATAATGCCCCCATCATACCCACCACACTCCTCTCCTGTACACACTGCCCCCATCATACCCTCCACACTCCTCTCCTGTACGTACTGCCAACTATCTTTATCTCCACACTCTTCTCCTGTACATACTGCCCTCAGTGTCCTTCAGGGGCTGCATACAGTATACTGCATACTTTGTTGTTCGAAATTATTATAAGCTGTTGCCTGGGTACTGTGCCACATGGGTGTGGTAATCCGTTGTTCAATGGCATTAGTTATTTTTTTTGGGGGGGGGGGGGGCTGTTTGCAGGGGGGGGCCCATACAACATTTTGCTATGGGACCCTGTGATTTCTAGTTACGCCCCTGACATGAGGGTAGACAGTACAGTCACAATACAGTTTAATACAGGAGGAATCAGAGGGCCCTGCTCCTTAGAGCTTACAATCTAAGAGATCTAAGAGATAGGGTCAAATGATAAAAAAAAGGTAATAACTATGGCGGGGGCAGGGGGGGAAATAAAAGTACAGGGAGTAGTATGTCCCTTTAAAGTAAACCAGGGCTGTCCTCCATAGGGGTCAAAGTTACAGGTTTGTTTTAATCGCCTCCCTCCCTAGCAACACATACATACCTTTGTCTTCAGGGCCGGTCCGCTGAGCGTGTTAAGCAAGAACTTCAGGTTTTTGACTACTGCATACCCTTCTGACTCTCCACCTCACCCCCCAAGCCCCCCTCAAATGTTTGTTTAAAACATACCCCCTATGCATTCCACCTTTCTTGCAGTCATCAAGCTCAGCATTTCTCATCCTTTTTTCAGTCACAGCACATTTGAAAAATATGGAAAATCTTGAGGCACCCCCAGTCTACAACGTACAAAATGTAAATGTTACTTGTCATTGGGAAACCTGAGTCTGGGACGATGCTTATAACCTCCTTGATGAAATTAACTTTACATCAGAGCCCCCTTTCACATCAGAAGCCCCCTTCACATCAGAGGTCCTCCCATCACATTAGAGCTCCCCTCATTACATCAAGGTTCCCCACATTACATCAGAATGTTACTTACCAATGGGGAACCTGAGCCTGGGGCAATGCACACAACCATGATGAAATTAACTTCACATTAGAGGTCCTCCCATAACATCAGAGGTCCCCCCATCACATCAGAGCTTCCCCTATCACAATAGAGATTCCCCCATCACATCAACAGTTCCCCATCACATAAAAGGTACACCCATCACATCAGAGGTTCCTCCATCACATCAGAGGTCCTCCTATTACATCAGAGATTCCCCCATCACATCAGAGGTCCCCCATCACATCAGAGGTCCACCCATCACATCAGAGGTCCTTCCATCACATCAGAGGTCCTTCCATCACATCAGAGGTCCCCCATCACATCAGAGGTTCCCCCATCACATCAGAGGTTCCCCCATCACATCAGAGGTTCCCCATCACATCAGAGGTTTCCCTATCACAATAGAGATTCCCTCATCACATCAAAGGTTCCCCATCACATCCAAGGTCCACCCATCACATCAGAGATCTCCCCATCACATCAGAGGTCCCCCATCACATCAGGGATCTCCCCATCACATCAGAGATCTCCCCATCACATCAGAGGTTCCCCCATCACATCAGAGGTCCCCCATCACATCAGAGGTTTCCCTATCACAATAGAGATTCCCTCATCACATCAAAGGTTCCCCATCACATCCAAAGTCCACCCATCACATCAGAGATCTCCCCATCACATCAGAGATCTCCCCATCACATCAGAGAATACCCCTTCACATCAGAGGTCCTTCCATCACATCAGAGGTCCTTCCATCACATCAGAGGTCCTTCCATCACATCAGAGGTTCCCCCATCACATCAGAGGTTCCCCCATCACATCAGAGGTTCCCCCATCACATCAGAGATTACCCCTTCACATGAGAGGTCCACCCATCACATCAGAGGTCCTCCCATCACCTCCTCGGTTCCTCCATCACCTCCTCGGTTCCTCCATCACATCAGAGGTCTACCCATCACATCAGAGGTCTACCCATCACATCAGAGGTCATCCATCACATCAGAGGTCATCCATCACATCAGAGGTCATCCATCACATTAGAGTTCCCCCCATCATATCAGAGGTTCCTCCATCACATAAGACATCCTCCCATCAAATCAAAGGTCCTCCCATTAAAACAGATTACATCCCTGTCCCTGCTAAAGAAAAGCACCCCCACAACATTATGCTGCCACCACCATGTTTCACGGTGGGGATGGTGTGTTCAGGGTGATGTGCACTGTTAGTTTTCCCGCCACACATAGCGTTTTGCTTTTAGGCCAAAAATTTCAGTTTTGGTCTCATCTGCCCAGAGCACCTTCTTCCACATATTTGCTGTGTCCCCCACATGGCTTCTCACAAACTGCAAACAGGTGTCTTTTTATGGCTTTATTTCAACAATGGCTTTCTTCTTGCTACTCTTCCATAAAGGTCAGATTTGTGGAGAACACGACTAATAGTTGTCCTGTGGACAGATTCTCCCCCCTGAGCTGTGGATCTCTGCAGCTCCTCCAGAGTTACCTTGGGCCTCTTGGCTGCTTCTCTGATGAATGCTCTCCTTGCCTGGCCTGTCAGTTTAGGTGGACGGCCATGTCTTGGTAGGTTTGCTGTTGTGCCCTACTCTTTCCATTTTTGAATGATGGATTGAACAATGCTCCGTGAGATGTTAAAAGCTTGGGGGGTTTTCTATACCCTAACCCTGCTTTAAACTTCTCCAAAACTTAAGCCCTGGCCGGTCTGGTGTGTTCCTTGGCCTTTATGATGCTGTTTGTTCTCTATGGTTCTCTAACAAACCTCTGAGGGCTTCACAGAACAGCTGTATGTATACTGGGATTAAATTACACACAGGAGGACTCTATTTACTAATCAGGTGACTAATTACTTCTGAAGGCAATTGGTTCTACTAGATTTTAGTTAGGGGTATCAGAGTAAAAAGGGCTGAATACAAATGTACCCCACACTTTTCACATATTTATTTATAAAAAAATGTGAAAACCATTTATCATTTTCCTTCCACTTCACAATTATTTGACACTTTGTGTTGGTCTATCACATAAAATCCCAATAAAATACATTTACGTTGTTGGTTGTAACATGACAAAATGTGGAAAATTTCAAGGGGTGTGAATACTTTTTTAAGGCACTGTTCATGCACTACTTTGGTCTGACTTTCAAGCAACTTGAGGGCCATAGACTTCAATGTTAAGCCTCAAAAGTTGCTTGAAAGTCAGACCTGAATGTTTTACATGCAACAACAGCGGGTCCGACTACTTGGGTCCATCCAAATTTGCATCAAGGCTGTTCTCCAAAATCGCTCTACTTTACGGAGTCGTACAAGGGTAAACGGAGCCTTCCAGGAGGTCAAGTAGTTAATAATGTAAATAGCAAGTTGATGAGGGAGCAGCCAGGGAAGGCAAATTGTCCACAGTACAGTTGTCCTTTAACCACTTCCAGCCCAAGGACATCATATGACATCCTGGACTTTGAGTGGAGATATCTGGATGATGGGTGCAGCTACAGGCCTCATTCAGATATCCTTTTTTCAGTCGGCTCTTCCCTCCCATATATAAGCCATCATAGTGGCTATTAAACCGCTTGATTGCTTTTACAAGCGGCGTGGAACGTCCCCCACCTTCAGCCGCCCTCCAATGCTTCTCCAAGCTCGCCTATGCGATCAGTTAGCCGGAAATGAATCTGCCAGTGATGGCGGTTTACCATAGAGCTGACCGTGAACCAGATGGTCTTATAGACCCCAGATCTCTCTGTAAAGGAGGACCCGCCATGCCCTATTCCCATTACAAAGGAATAAAAGTGATCAAAAAATTTAAAAAATCTCTCGTAAAGGGAAAATTTAATAATAAAAAAAAAATAAAACAAACAATATTTTTTTTTAAAGTGCCCCCATCCCCTCATGCTCGCTTGCAGAAGCAAACGCATATGAAGGTCGCGCCCGCATATGTAAACTGAGTTCAAACCACACATGTAAGGTATCGCCGCAAACGTTAGAGTGAGAGCAATAATTCTAGCACTGGACCTCCTCTGTAACTCTAAACGGGTAACCTGTAAACATTTTTAAAGAGTAGTCTATGGAGATTTTTAATTACCGAAGCTTGGCACCATTCCACGAGTGTGTAATTTTAAAGCATAACATGTTAGGTATGTATTTATTATTATTATTATTATAATACAGGATTTATATAGCGCCAATAGTTTGCACAGCGACTTACAATACAAATGGAGACAATACAGCAACAATACAATTCAATACAAGAGGGTTTACGGCGTAACATCATCTTTCATACTATACAAAAGAAATTGGGGTAAATATTGTGTGTTTTTTTTTTTTTTTTTTAATTAATGAAAGTGTTTTTTTTTTGTTTTTTATTGCATTTGAAAAAATTCTGCACAAATACCATATGACAAAAAATTAGCAACAACTGACATTTTATTCCCTAGGGTCTCTGCTAAAAAAAAAAAAAAAAAAAAAAAAAAATTATTTTATATATATATATATATATATATATATATATATATATATATATATATATATATATATATATATAATGTTTGGGGGTTTTGAGTAATTTTCTAGCAAAAACAATGATGATTTTTTTTTTAGGAGAGGAATGCCAGATTAGGTATTAAAGTGGTTAAATATTCCCCACCCCCACTCCTCTGAGTGCAGCCTGCTGTGTAAGACACCTCCCCCCCTTCCAGCAATAGTCAGTGTGGCCCCCATCTTGTTCTGCCATCCTTTGTTTAGAAAAATGTCCTCACAGGACCTCTTCTATTGCACACATTTTCTGCTACACCCCAATTCCTATAGGTGAGCCTTGCTTGGCTGGACAGGTTGAGAGCAGAAAATGTGCAGCACTGGGCGGCTTTAATAAAAGAGTATTCAAATTCTTGCATAATCTCAATCAGAACTAATCACCCCTATGTCATTTATTTATGCGACTGATATTTTTTGCTGTTCCATATTTCCTATTTTTGTATATCCTTCAGACTGGGGACTGTGCACTCTGTAGGTTAGTCATGATTTTATAGACACTTTATAACCTCTTGTCTTCTAAGGCATTATTAAAAATGGCAAGCTCATGGCTGCTGCTGATATTGATCTGTACAGTCAGTGGGGGCCTTTACGGTATACAGTGGGGAAAATAATTATTTGACCCCCTGCAGATTTTATAAGTTTGCCCACTTACAAAGAAATGAAGGGTCTATAATTTTTATCATAGGTGTATTTTAAATGATCAAGATGGAATATCAAGTAAAAATCCAGAATAAACACATAAAACAAATGTTACAATTGATTTGCAGTTGCTTGATCCCCAAGCCAAACATGACTTAGTACTTGGTGGAGAAACCCTTGTTGGCAAGCACAGAGGTCAGATGTTTCTTGTAATTGGTGACCAGGTTTGAACACATCTCAGGAGGGATTTTGGTCCGCTCTTCTTTACAGATCTTCTCTAAATCCTTAAGGTTTCTTGGCTGTCACTTGATAAGTCGAAATTTCAGCTCCCTCCATAAATTTTCTATAGGATTAAGGTCTGGAGACTGGTGAGGCCACTCCATGACCTTAATGTGCTTCTTCTTTGTTGCCTTGGCGGTATGTTTTGGGTCATTGTCATGCTGGAAGACCCATCCAGGACTCATCTTCAATGTTCTGGCTGAGGGAAGAAGGTTCTTATCCAAGATTTTACAATACATGGCCCCGTTCATTGGCCCCTCAATGTGGCAAAGTTGGCCTGTATCTTTAGCAGAGAAAAAGCCCAAAAGCATCATGTTTCCACCTCCGTGCTTGACTGTAGGGATGGTGTTCTTAGGGTCATAGTCAGCATTTTTCTTGCTCCAAACACGGCGAGTGGCGTTAATGCCAAAGAGCTCAATTTTGATCTCATCTGACCACAGCACTTTTTCCCAATCTTTCTCTGAATCATTTAGATGTCCATTGGCAAACTTCAGATGGGCCTGCCCTGTTAATGTGTCTTCTTGAGGAGGGGGACCTTGTGCAGAATTTCAATCCATGGTGGCGTATTGTGTTACCAGTGGTTAGTTTGGTGACTGTGGTCCCAACTGCCTTGAGATCATTCACAAGCTCCTCCCGTGTAGTTCTGGGCTGATCCCTCACTTTTCTCATGGTCATCTTTACCCCAAGAGGGAAAATCTTGCATGGAGCTCCAGACCGAGGACGATTGATGGTTATTCTGTATTTCTTCCATTTGCGAATAATTGCTCCAACAGTTGTCTCCTTCTCACCAAGCTTCTTGCTGATGATCTTGTAGCCCATTCCAGCCTTGTGCAGGTCTACAATCTTGTCCCTGATGTCCTTTGAAGGCTCTTTGTTCTTGCCCATGATGGTGAGGTTTGAATGGAAGAAAGAGATTCTGTGGACAGGTGTCTTTTATACACATAACGAGTTGTTGGTAGGAGCTCCTTCTTACATTGAGAGGACTAATCTGTGTACTACATGAGCACCTACTGTAGCCAGTCTTTGGGAGCCAGAATTATGATTGGTTGGTAGGGGATCAAATACTTATTTTACTAAACTGAACTGCAACTCAATTTATAACATTTGTATCATGTGTTTTTTTTCTGGACTTTTGGTTGATATTCTGTCTCTATCATTTAAAATACACCTGTGATAAAAATGATAGACCCTTCATTTCTTTATAAGTGGGCAAACTTCTGCAGGGGAGCAAATAAATATTTTCCCCACTGTAAGTGATCTGGGCAGTCTAGAGCAGCCAGGTTACTTTTACAGGGTTCAAAATGAGAGCCCCCCCCCCCACTTCTGCACTGAAACCCAGGGCCGAGACAAGGGGTGGGCAGGAGGGATGACATGTGAGGTGGGGCACCACAAGGAGGTGGGGGGGGGATTCATGCTGGGTGGGGGAATTTGGGAGATAAGAATTGTTCAAGGAGGGGAAATTTTAGGGAGGTGTGCTAGGAGTAGTGATTTGAGGGGACTTATGTTGTGAGGGGGGAATGGGGGAAGAAGATTTGTACTAGGAGGTGATTTTTTTGGGGGGGGAGAAGGTATTTGTGCTAGGTGGTGAAATTTGGGGGGATTTGTGCTAGGATGGGGGACTGGGGAGAATTTGTGTGCGGGGGGATTTGGAGTGGGGGGGGTTGTAATCAGAGGGGAAATTTGAGGGGTAGAGAATTTGTACTAGGAGGGGGGATTTTTTTTCTGTGGGGCAGGGATTTATGCTGGGGGCATATGAGGAATCAGAGGATTTGAGCTGGGGGGGCAAAGATTTGTGTTGGAAGGGGGGATTTTAGCAGGGGGGTGGATTTTTATTGCGAGATGGGGAAATTTATGCTTGGGGTAAGCATGCAGATTAGTGGTCTTAATGATTTTTTTTAGGGGGGGGATTTTTGCTGACACATAATGCTCATACATCTTGGGGGGGGGGAATGGGCTCTAGATGACCTTGTCCCGGCACTAATGAAAGCCTCTGTGGTTCCCAGGCTCTCCTGTTGGGACTAAGGTAAATGGTAATTAAGAGAGCAGAAGGTGATCAGGAAACATCCGCCCCCCACCCTCTCTTGTCCTATAAGACCCAGAAGCAACGTGTACTACTTCCAGGTTCACAGCTGTCACTGCTAAGCTGTTGTAGCAAAGTATGCAGCTAATCTATGGCAATCAGTTCTTGATTAGCTGGAGTGGCAGGGCAGACATTGGAGGCCTAATAGACCCGTGATATCTATTGTGACAGCAGGCAGGTAAAATCACCTGGTTGTATCCAGGATGGAAAATATGTATGCCCTAGATTCAGGCTTTATGCCGACTTATATCACTAGGGGGAGTGCTGGGAGTCCTGCAGGGGAAGCGTTAATGAGCCCAGCTGAAGTAAGTGGGCTCATTAAGACCTATAGAAAACACCCCAGCATGCTTAGGGAGATGCTCCAACCTGGAACCAGTTCTGTGTTTGTGTAGACTGGGGAGTGTGTGATCTGTCCTGTGCGGTGAGTTAACGCCTGTGTGAAATAGGGACTGGGACTGGGACGGCATAAGGCTGCACCGGTTGTTGGATAGGGAATCTATGTGTGTAGTAAGCGGTCAGGATTTCTTTTCATGTTTCTTTTTGTTTTGCTGTTATTTTTCAATGCATATAGTCTAAATAAACTGCACCTTTGTTTTTTTTTTCACCTATAATGCTGTCTGCTGTGCCTGATTTTGTGTGGTGAACCCATCCAGAGGGTCACACACACCCACTGCCGAGCTAACCCCCCTCACAGTTGGTGGAGAAGCAGGGGCAGTTTTTTTTTTTTTAAGGCCAGCATGGAGGAGATAGCTGGCTCTAGCAAATGCAAATCAACAGCAGACAAATGCGGGTTTGCAAAAGAGCCTTGGAGCTCAACAGCAGACAAATGCAACTTTGCAACAGAGCCTGGAAGCTCATCAGCAAGCTCACCAGCAGAGCCTGGAAGCTCAGCAGCAAGCTCACCAGCAGAGCCTGGAAGCTCAGCAGCAAGCTCACCAGCAGAGCCTGGAAGCTCAGCAGCAAGCTCACCAGCAGAGCCTGGAAGCTCAGCAGCAAGCTCACCAGCAGAGCCTGGAAGCTCAGCAGCAAGCTCACCAGCAGAGCCTGGTAGCTCAGCAGCAAGCTCACCAGCAGAGCCTGGTAGCTCAGCAGCAAGCTCACCAGCAGAGCCTGGTAGCTCAGCAGCAAGCTCACCAGCAGAGCCTGGTAGCTCAGCAGCAAGCTCACCAGCAGAGCCTGGTAGCTCAGCAGCAAGCTCACCAGCAGAGCCTGGTAGCTCAGCAGCAAGCTCACCAGCAAGCTCACCAGCAGAGCCTGGTAGCTCAGCAGCAAGCTCACCAGCAGAGCCTGGTAGCTCAGCAGCAAGCTCACCAGCAGAGCCTGGTAGCTCAGCAGCAAGCTCACCAGCAGAGCCTGGTAGCTCAGCAGCAAGCTCACCAGCAGAGCCTGGAAGCTCAGCAGCAAGCACAGCAGCAATCTGAGACCCGCTTCATAGACCTGTTGCAGAAGCAAGAGCAGAGACTCCAACAAAAAATGGAGACATTGATGCAGCAACGTCCGCAGACCAGTGAGGCAAGTGGTTCCACTAATACCTCATCCTTTGGTGTGAGCCGTTTACTGACAAATATGACTGGAGAGGATGATCCGGAGGTGTTTTTGACCACATTTGAAAGGACTGCTGAAAGGGGAAAAATGGCCTAAGGAGCAGTGGGCTGGACTGGTGGTCTGTTAACGGGGGGGAATCGCAGAAAGCCTATTATGACCTAGAGCCTGACCAAGCAAAAGACTATGTGGTGCTAGTCCCTACGGTTGAAAGCAAAATTCCTGGCCAAATGGCAAGATCCGTACGAAATAATTGAAAAAGTGGGTGAGGTGAACTACAGGGTCAGACAGCCAGGAAGGCTAAAGCCAGAACAGATGTATCACGTCAATCTGCTGAAAGCCTGGAGAGATGGGGAATCCCTAGTTGCAGAGACTTTGTCACCAGTCCAGTCTGCTTAGTTCCTGAGGTTGGAATCGCAGTCACCTTATCGAAAACCCCAACAACAGGAGGTTAAAGAGTTTGTACTTCGCAAAAAAAAGAGATTTTCTCTGAGCTGCCGGGACATACATCTGGCGTAGAGCATGATATTATCACCCCGCCAGGAGAAAGGGTAAAACTAAAACCTTATAGAATACCAGAGGCCCGACGGGAGGCAATACGCGGGGAGGTTCAAAGGATGCTGGAATTGGGTGTGATAGAGGAGTCCCAGAGTGACTGGTCCAGTCCTATCGTACTAGTGCCCAAACCTGATGGGAGCTGGCGGTTTTGTGACGATTTTCGACAATTGAATAAAATTACAAAATTTGACACCTACCCCCATGCCTCGTATAGATGAGTTGATCGACCGGCTGGGAACAGCCCGATGCATGACAACTCTTGATCTCACCAAAGGGTATTGGCAAATTCCCCTGGCCGAGTCGGCCAAGGAGAAAACTGTATTTGTAACCTCAGATGGGGCGTTCCAATATAAGAGAATGCCATTTGGGTTACAGAAAGCACCGGCAACATTTCAGTGGAAAATGGACAAGATTCTGAGGCCCCATCAGAAGTATGCTGCAGTTTACCTGGATGATGTGATTATCCATGGCACAGATTGGGTCTCGCATCTGCCAAAAGTGCAAGCAGTCCTAGACTATCCGGGAAGCTGGGTTTACGGCCAATCCAAAGAAGTGTACCATTGGACATGAGGAGGCCAAATATCTTGGGTACACTATTGGGAGGGGAGTGATAAAACCCCAAGTCAATAAAGTCGAGGCCATACAGAGCTGGCCACGTCCCAACAGCAAGAAGCAGGTACAAGCCTTTCTGGTAATCGCTGGCTATTATTGGTGATTCATTCCCCATTTTGCTTCTCAGGCCCTCACCAACCTGACAAAAGGGAAGGGGGCTGTCATGGTTAAATGGTCCCCAGAGGCTGAAGCAGCATTCCAGTCCTTAAAAACAGCCTTATGTAGCCAGCCAGTGTTGTACTCACCAGACTTCTCTAAGGACTTTGTTGTACAAACTGATGCGTCAGACGTTGGGTTGGGAGCAGTGTTGTCCCAGGTCTGGAACAGGGAAGAGCACCCGGTGGGATTGAAGTCCCACGAGGTAAATTACACCACGATTGAGAAGGAGTGTTTAGCGGTGAAGTGCGCTCTAGATTCTCTTTGGTACTATCTGCTAGGTAGGCACTTTGACCTGGTTACTGATCACGCTCCTTTAAAGTGGATGGCTCAAAACCAAGGAGACCAATAGAAGGGTAAATAGGTGGTTCCTGGCCCTACAGGAATTCAACTTTACAGTAAAGTGTCGCCCTGGCGTTAAAATGGGGAATGTGGATGCTTTTGTCTCGGGTACATGCGTGCCTGAGTGTGTGTGTTCCAACCCCAAGGTTGAAACAAGAGGGGGAGGGGGGTGTATGACAGCAGGCAGGTAAAATCACCTGGTTGTATCCAGGATAGAAAATATGTATGCCCTAGATTCAGGCTTTATGCTGACTTATACCACTAGGGGGAGTGCTGGGAGTCCTGCAGGGGAAGCGTTAATGAGCCCAGCTGAAGTAAGTGGGCTCATTAAGACCTATAGAAAACACCCCAGCATGCTTAGAGAGATGCTCCATCCTGGAACCAGTTCTGTGTAGACTGGGGAATGTGGGATCTGTCCTGTCCTGTCCTGTCCTGTCCTGTCCTGTCCTGTCCTGTCCTGTCCTGTCCTGTCCTGTCCTGTCCTGTCCTGTCCTGTCCTGTCCTGTGAGTCAACGCCTGTGTGGCAAACTTCTGAAATAGGGACTGGGGCAGCATAAGGCTGAACTTGGTTGTTAGATAGGGAATCTACGTGTGTAGTAAGCGGTCAAGCTGACCAGGATTTCTTTTTATGTTTCTTTTTGTTTTGCTGTTATTTTTCAATGCATATAGTCTAAATAAACCGCACCTTTTGGTTTGTGTTTTTTTTTTTTTTCCCCCCCCACCTATAACGCTGTCTGCTGTGTCTGATTTTGTGTGGTGAACCCATCCAGAGGGTCACACACACCTGCTGCCAAGCTAACCCCCTCACACTATATAAAGAGGACCTGTCCATGTTATCACATAGGGGGCCTATTTGTGACAGCAATAAAGGCAAATAATGAAAAAATACAAATGAATGTATATTAAAAAATGTTTTTTTAAGTCCCCCCCCCCCCTCAACCACACCCCAGTGCAAATCTGCAGCATAGGTTGTGTGTGTGTCTATATAAGCATAAATTGCACTACACTAATGCGATATCGCTGTAAACGCTGGCGTGAGAGCAATTATTCTAAAGGCCATAATTAACAGGTGACTCTAAACTCATAATCTGTAAAGAATTTTAACCACTTGCTGACCGGGTGTTTTATGGAACTTTTTGCTTACAAGTTTAAATCAGTATTTTTATGTTAGAAAATTGCTTAGAAAAAAAAATGTATATATTTACTACATGCATGGTGATGTTCCTTAGTCTGGCTCTCTCATAGGGATTATGTTGTGCACAATTTGGTTTGCACCATTTATTATGTTCTTGTTTTGTATAGTCATATTCAGTTATTTTGTAAATATGTTTTATTGTATATAAGTTGTTTGTAAGATTTTTCAATAAACAAAATTAACCCCTCATAATGGGCACATCAGGTGTACAGACCCGGGAACTCAGCACAGGGATGGAGGGAACCCCTCCATAATGGGCACAAGGTCCATAAAGACATGGATGAGCCAGTCTGGAGTGGAGGAACTTGACTGGCCTGCACAGAGTCCCGACCTCAACCTGATAGAACACCTTTGGGATGAATTAGGGCAAAAACTGCAAGCCAGGCCTTCTCGTCCAACATCAGTGCTTGACCTCACAAATGCACTTCTGGAAGAATGGTCAAACATTCCCATAGACACCCTCCTAAACCTTGTGGACGGCCTTCCCGGAAGAGTGAAATCTGTTAAAGCTGCAAAGGGTGTGGCTGCACTACTGCTGATCTCCTAAGCTCCAGAGAGGCCTACTGATCCAGGGAGCTTGATTACTTCCTATACCCAGAGTGGATGCAGGAATCTGGGGTGGACCCAGGGGAGGATCCCCCCGGATGGCCAGAGTACCGGTCCTCCCATACCAGTGTTTGAGGACCTGGGAAATGGCCCAGCTAAAGGTGAAAGCCTGTCAGCCTACAGAAAGAAGGTTTGTGCTAGGATTGCGAGAATTGCCAAGGAGGAGGAAGTACTGGCGAAGTTAAACTTTGATTTCAAGCATAAAAAAAAATTGCAAATGACGGACTTCACAGTTCCAAGAGAAGACAGATGCGGCCTGAGTTAATGGCTTTGGAGGCCAAAGTGGAAAAGCAGAGTCTGCTGGTGGCCGCATGAAAGAAACCAGCGGCGCTTTCAAGGAGAAATATGGCAATGATGATCGCTTTCCGTACAATGCGCAGAGGGGACCATAGAGTCCAGTGGAGAAGCATCACCAGAGTGCCCGCATGGGTCGCTATGGTGGTAGTTCCGCCCCTGCCCGTGTGGCTCCTACGCTGTGCTTTGTAAATGTAACCACGGGCCCCCAGCTCAGTTTGACAGCGGCTCCCAGCAATAGCCTTTGCTGTCACAACAGCAGCTGTACTTAGTGAGAGTATCCTTGACCCCTGTACATATAACCACACCCCTGACACATGTAACCACACCCCCTGCTTGGTTTGATTAACAGCAAACTTCTCTCAGGAAGCTCAGTGTCCTAACGGCAGCAGTGTTAAGCACATGTAACCACAACCCCAGCCAGTGCTGTGTCTTGGTCTAGGCCAACAAGGCCCAGGCCTAGGGCGGCACTGTGCGGGGGGGCGGCAGAAAGGCGCGCCCTCTTTCCCGACTCCCGCACAGCAGGGGGTACAGCTTAGCAGTGCAGTACAGTGGCGTCCCGGGTGCGTCAAGCCGCCCCTCCGTAAAGCTGTGATTCTGTCTGTTCTGAGGAAAACAGCGGTCAGGAAGCTGGGCGGCGGCACGGCGAAACCAATTAGAGTCTCTCTCTCTCTCTCTCTCTCTCTCTCTCTCTCTCTCTCGTCTCTCTCTCTCTCTCTTCTCTCTCTCTCTCTCTCTCTCTCTCTCTCTCTCTCACTCTCTCTCTCTCTCTCCTCTCTCTCTCTCTCTCTCCCTCTCCTCCCTTTGGCTGACAGGGGAGGGGGGGCGAGCGGGGGAGTTCTCTGGCAAATGGAGCAGCAGATCTGTGACAGGGAGAGGAGAGATGCGGGTTGTCTGTGTATCTCCCCCGCTCGCCCCCCCCTCCCCTGACAACCCGCATCTCTCCTCTCCCTGTCACAGATCTGCTGCTCCATTTGCCAGAGAACTGCCCCGCTCGCCCCCCCCTCCCCTTTCTGTCAGCCTAAGGGAGAAGAGAGAGCGGCTCTAATTGTTTCCCTGCGCCGTCGCCCAGCTTCCTGACCGCTGTTTTCCTCCCCATGATTGGCCACAGAAGAGGGCCAATCAGAAGACTCTGGGGGGGCATCATGGGAAAAGTAGCCCCCACAGACATGCTACAAGCCCCCAGCATGCATGCACTCTGCTGAGGGGGGGTGTTAGAGGAGAAAAAGAGAGTACTGTGCTGGGGGAAGCCAAAGAGGGAGCCACGCTGTACCCACACCACCAGAGAGCCACGCTGTACCCGCTCCACCAGGGAGCCACGCTGTACCCGCACCACCAGAGAGCCACGCTGTACCCACACCACCAGAGAGCCACGCTGTACCCGCACCACCAGAGGGGGAGAAAGATGAAGCCACTGCCGGGGTACAGACATGCTACACTACTGACCAGAGTCAGCCTGGGCAACCCAGAGTGAGCGAACGTCCAGCCGGAGGGATCACTGTTGCGGTTTCAACCGGGTCTGGTAAGAGAGCCTGTTGGCCATTATTCATTACTGTTCCAGGAACTGAGCATTAGGAAGTGCCTAACCTGATATCCTCTAGGCCTTGTTGACCGCCACAATGAGCTCCAACGCTGGGCCTCCAGTCAAAAAATTAAGGGGGGATGACAACATTTTACAGCTCCAGGTGACACCAAACCTAGTGACGCCACTGTCCCAGAGCCCACAACAAGTTCTGGCACTGAGCTTCGGTAACTGGCAGCCAGAGTGCACTAGCGTGGGCACCCAGGACATCTGCCACCCAGGGTCCCACAAGCGGCGATCGGCTTTCCGTAGCAGCCACCACCTCTCTCCCCACTGTCAGACACACACTCCTCAGCTCCTCCCTGCCCCCTTATGACATCACATTCCTAGGGCATGATGGGACTGTGACGTCATAGGGGGGCGGGGTCACTGGGTGACATCACCCGGTGACCACGCCCCATGCTTATATGTCGTTGCGCACCCCACACACAGCATTACAGCGGGAGAGAGCGTTGTGT